>NC_134399.1:48742724-48917396 GCF_050003625.1 Haematobia irritans
CTGCTAATATTGTGATGGGTATTTATATACTTATTTTATTTATTAAACATAGGACAGACATTGCCTTAAATTTGAAATATAGAATTCAATTGGCATCAAATGTGATATTAAGATCTTTTTTGCACACACAAATAAATACGATAATTTATATCAATCCATTAGTTGAATCTTTCCCATTGTTTGTTGGGCAAGATTTAAAATTGTTACCATTTGCTTTTGACTCAAGGTGTCATCTCCATTCAATATCAGCATCTTCAAACTTTTTTGTTGGTCTTTCACGTTCTTCATTTCTCACATCACAATCTTTATTTCTGACCAACTATTGGAGAACTGGCACCACGTTTAGAACCATATGTGACCATGGATCATGAGAATGCTCATTGTAATCCTCTGAATTAAAAGGCTTAAAAAAAGATACAAGACTGGAATTGACTTTTCTTAAGAATAACTTGCATTATGCCATCACATCTTCAGCCCAAGTTTGTAAACACAATGTATATTGAAAGTCTATATCAACAGTTAACAATCTCATAAATACACTGTTAGAAAAATATGTTTTTCATATGTTTCGTGCACGATTTTAAACCACAATATATTTAAGTGCGAACATGTAATGTTCCTAAACTAACACTAAATGTTTGGGACATCTATGTTAATATGTTAGAATATATTATGTTTGGGACATGAATGTTTCATAAAAATCATATGTGTGAATACAAACATATATAAATTTACAAATTTCGACTAAACATACATATGTTGTGATATTTTATTCAAAGCGACAGAGAGAGTATAAAGAGAAATAGAGATGGAAACCGGGAGAGTTGGCGAAAGATATGAATATAACACAGCAAAAGAGTCAAAAGAGAACAATTTCTGTGAAACCGCTTGTATGTTGTTTCGGAAAACTGTTTTATGATAAGGCCAAAAATTTGATATGTTTTAGTCTAAATATTATTTAATTTGAATAAAGAGAATATACATTCTGAACCAAGAGAATAGACATTTGAAAAACAAACAACATATGTTTTCGCCTTGAGAGCAGCATTTTATGTATGTGTGGACATGTGTTTTGTTTATCATTTTGGCATTATGGGCACAATTTTTTTCTTGGTTCGTTAAAAGAAATCAGGGGTCTTCATAAAAATAACGAAAGGGCACTATACTCTTTTTAGAGTTGGGACAGTAAAATGAAATAAGGAGGAAATAGTGAAAAATTACACAGTAAAATGTAAAAAAACAAACTTTAGTTCCTCTTTATTAAAAAGTAGTCCACGAGGAGTTGACAAATATAAAAGCGGGCATTAAGTTCGAGTTTTACAGCTAAAGCAATTTAAAAAGTTTATTTTCTTTAAAATGAATTATTAAAGAAAAATAAAAGGAATTTTAGAGCGATGATGTTAAATGCTAGTAAAAAACTGTTCACTCCTAAATAAATTTATGTTAATATTATAAAATTATGTATGTATGTTTATACTCGACTCCACGTTCTTCTTTTGTTAGTTTTTGAATTCCTTCCAAATTTTAAAGTTTTGTACAAAAACAGTTTTTTATTACAAGATTGCTATTTTTGCAATAAAAAATAATATTTTATCCAAAAATCAGTCAATTTCGTTTATATCAAGCACCGTTACTGACTATAAATCTTTAATAACGCACATTTCGAAGTTTCATTTAAAAAAAATTAATATAGTATAAATATAAATGTGTAAATTAAAAAAAAAAAAAAAAAAAAAAAAGTTCGGTCGGAGCAGGGATTGAACCCACGACCCTGTGCATGCAAGGCAGACATGCTAACCACTGCTCCACGTGGCAAACAAATGTATGTTTCTGTTAAATAATGTTATGTTTGCATAGGCTCGTGGGCGCTGCAAACTATGCTATATAAATGTAACTTAAAACGATAATTATCTACTGGTGACTATAACAGCTACGTAGCCCAGTGGATAGTGTGTTGGCTTACAAACTGTATGGTCCTCGGTTCGATTCTCCGTGCAGGCGAAAGGTAAAATTTATAAAAGTGAATAATTTCTTCAACATTATTTGTATTACAGAGAAAGGTGCCAATAACTAAAAAATTTCGTGGAAGTGAAAATTACGAGTATATTAGGGAATGAGCACAATCGTGTTTGGGAAAAATTCTTCCAGGCATATAATATTTTTGGCTCAAAATGCTTCCAAACATATAATATGTTCACATAAAACAAACATATTAATGTTTCGGCAGTATGCAATAATATATGTGCTTCCTGCAAAATATGTTTGGAACATATGTTAAAGAAGCGATTTTTTTTGAGGGTGTACCAAAGCAGGACTTTTGCAAGGAAATGAGAATACTGACCCAGCAGCGCAACCTCTGTTTTGGATCTCAAAATGGGTGGATTACACTAACTCAGATTTACATGAACATTTGCACATGGAGTAGAAATAGTATTCTTACTATGCATGCCAAATTCGGTTGAAATCCGTTCAAATTTCGATATAGCTCCCATATACAGCTTTCGTCCGACTCATACATTACACTAAAACATGTTTTTGTTTGGCTGAAACAAATAAAAAGATTAACTTAGAGGCTATCATAACAAAATTAAAACAATATTTTATGAATATCTATAGTATTTACCCAAAAATTTTAATATTTATCAAATTTCTCTCCATTTTATTGTTTATAAAAAATATCAATATCATATCGATTTCTGCTATCGATTTTTTCATTGGTCTGTCAAACAAAAATTGCAGTGTGGTCAATGCGTACGATTTTAATCGAAAAGTTGGACGCGGACATTAGGGCTGTTTTCTTTTTGAACTGGTTGCAACATTTATATGGGATTCGTTGCACTGGTGTCAAGGCATATTAATTAAAGGTAAAGTCAAGAGCAAACGTGTGTACCCCCCATGATAATTATAATGTCAAACTAAAATGGCAGATGACTTAAGTTGACATTTTGTGTATGTGTAGTGTTGTTTTCAGCCAACAATAGTTTATTAAGGTGAGTACTATGTTCGGTTTTCGAGTTGAAAATCACTTTATTTTCGCGATTACTTTTTTTGAAATAATCAAAATTATAAATCAAGCAAACATATTCCTATAATGTCTTGCCAAAATTTAGAGGAACAAGAAACTGTGCATCAATTTATATTGAACTGTTTTAATAAAGTAACCACGAAAAATTCAACTCGAAAAGCGAACATAGTACTTACCTTTACAAAGAACAAAAAGTCATTTGAAGTTAAATATATGCCTAAGGCAGACATCAATACAAAACAACAACAAAAAAAGGGGCGAAATTTTTCCGCTACATAAGCGAACGGTATACTTGTCTCAGTGAATTGGCCTGGGAACAATGCGTAAGTGTGGAGTGACATGTAACAAGTTGGAGGAAATAATTATGAGCTTCTTGTGTATTCTATTTAGGTTCCCGATTTTGATAATCTTTATTTGGATATGAAAGGCATTATTCACAATTGCTCCCATTCCGATGATACAAACATCCATCTCAACATAACAGGAGGATATGTTGAAGGACATATTCAACTATATTGACAAGTTGTTTTTTCTAATTAAACCACAGAAATTATTCTTTATGGCTATTGACGGCGTGGCCCCTCGTGCAAAAATGAATCAACAGCGTATTAGACGTTTTCTTTCAGCTAAGGAAGCTGAACTTTGGAACGATTAGCACAGAGCCTAGGTGAAGTGAGAGAACACGAACGATTCGGTAGCAATTGTATTAAACCAGGAACAGAATTTATGGATCGTTTGCATGAGGCATTGCGCTATTTCATAAAAAATGATTGCTGATCCTATCCCTGCCAGCATTTCAAAGTTCCATTTCATCCTCATCGCTACTACAGATTCGTAAGTGACACAGCAACAATCGTCAACTGTGATAGTATTTTGCCATCACTATTCGCATGAAATTATTTTGCCATCACTATTGTTACAAGAGCCATTTTATATATAGTGAAACGCCAAGCACAACTAGCTTCTTATAATTTATTTAAATAAAAACGATATTGAAGTGCTGAAAACATAGTTATTTCGCTTAAAATTGTGAAAGGTATATTCGTGAACAATTTTTGACTTTCCAAATGGAATAAAATGATAGTTTTTCAAATATTTTTCCAGACACGCTGCCTCCATTGGGAATAAAAGCACTAGCTGATAGACGCTACAACATGTAACTTGCAACTTGTAACTCAACAACAATCTTTTATTAATGCATAAAAATATGTTAAATGTGATGTGATAGTCGTATAAATGTTATATTTATGAGAATTTATAAATGTTTCATAATTTTACTTGACCACAATGATTATTTTACAACTATCTTAAAATACACTTTCTCTGATTGTTTGAAGGGGCTCTTATTGGCGTCCTTCTAAATGTATCCAGAAGGGCACCCAATAATTGCACTCATGCGATACTTTTTTATAGTAACTTGGCGTGGTACAACTTCTCAATAGTGACGGCGCTTTTCCGAGGAGCTTTGGATATCGTATACGACAGTTTTAGACGTATTGGGGATTCTCAGAAGCGCCCCCCAATTCAAAAAAATGTTGGCAGGGATGTGGCAGAAGTGCAGAGTTACCCATCAAAAAATTTGGAAGTTCTTCCAAAGGCACAACTATAAAAAGAACTTCCAGAAGATGTACTCCCAATGATGTTCATTTTAACTACACAGGAAGTTCTTTTCATTCAATTTTTTATAAACTGTGAAAAACTGTTTAAGAATTCATAAAATGGTACAAATTATTTAAATTTTGTCGAAAAAATGCTAAATTCAATCTGAAAATATTATGAATTTTTGAAAATATTTGAGGTCAAACGTTTCAGCCAAGCGTTAGAATCCATTAAAAATTATAAAAAAATTATTTATTATTTGTCTTTCCGATATTATGAGGTATTGCTCAATTCAATTCTATTTGCTTTCTGTGCAGATGTGTCCAATAAATAGTTATAGGACATAAATACATTGTCTGCATCTTCAATTAATTCTTTGGCTCCATAATATGGACACATTTTGAGTTTTTACCTACTTTAACCAAGTCTTCAATGTCCATTAAATCCATATCATCTTTGCGCGATTCCACACGATGATGAAAGGCACAAGTTCTTTTTTGGACTCGCAATCGACAAATCGATCTGTGTTTTATTTGAATTGCCCTGTTCTCGCAATACCTCGGAATATATATACACAATTGATCTCTGGATCCCAAAACCACCGCTAAGATGTCCGCTTTAATTCTTACATAGCTTGCGTTAGTTGTGAATGGATACCTCAAGTACCCATTATATATATATATATATTATTTTAGGAAGACCCCAGCTACCACCCTTGGGCTTTGCACGAGCAATCATTTACAGGTGCTCCGCCTAAATTGTTTTTAAAATAATTGGTGGCGGTGCTGTTTGTTGTATTTGCATCTTCATTTCCTCTTTTCGGGATTGCAGCCAATCCAAAGATGAACATAGGTTAGGTTAGGTTATGTGGTAGCCCGATGTATCAGGCTCACTTAGACTATTCAGTCCATTGTGATACCACAGTGGTGAACTTCTCTCTTATCACTGAGTGCTGCCCGATTCCATGTTAAGCTCAATGACAAGGGACCTCCTTTTTATAGCCGAGTCCGAACGGCGTTCCACATTCCAGTGAAACCACTTAGAGAAGCTTTGAAACCCTCAGAAATGTCACCTGCATTACTGAGGTGGGATAATCCACCGCTGAAAAACTTTTTGGTGTTCGGTCGTAGCAGGAATCGAACCCACGACCTTGTGTATGCAAGGCGGGCATGCTAACCATTGCACCACGGTGGCTCCCTGATGAACATAAGGTTTTACCGGTTCCTATGAGAAAGTTTTTGTTTTATTGGTGGTTACATTGTTATGCATTATTTTATACCCGTTGGGGATTCCAGAAAACCATTTGATCCATCTCGTAGACATATGATGACCTTTTCCATATAAGCTCTTTGAACTTCATAGGGATCCCATGATTTATTGCTATTGCATCTCTTAGATTCCTTAATGCCTCAATTCGTACACTCGAACCATAGTGTTTCAGTTTAGCAATACATTCTTCAACATTAGGACTGTTTTCTTTTTGCACTGATAGCAACTTTTGTATGAAAATCGCTGCACTGGTGTTCTATCCAGAACAACTATCAGTGCAAGTCGCACCAGAGTCACCATTATATGCGATTTTTTTAGTTGTTAAAATATGAGTTGGCAACTACCCAGCCAACATTTTTTGAATTTGGGGGCGCTTCAGAGAATCCCCACTACGTCGAAAACAGTCGTATACGATATCTAAAACTTCTCGGGAAAGCGCCGTCACTATTGAGAAGTTGTACCACGCCAAGTTACTACAAAAAAGTATCGCATGAGTGCAATTATTAGGAGCCCTTCTGGATACCTTTAGAAGGACGCCGATAAGAGCCCCTTCAAACAATCAGACAAAGTGCATTTTAAGATAGTTGTAAAAGAATCATTGTGGTCAAATAAAGGGTGATTTGTTAAGAGCTTGATAACTTTTTTTTTTAAAAAAACGCATAAAATTTGCAAAATCTCATCGGTTCTTTATTTGAAACGTTAGATTGGTCCATGACATTTACTTTTTGAAGATAATTTCATTTAAATGTTGACCGCGGCTGCGTCTTAGGTGGTCCATTCGGAAAGTCCAATTTTGGGCAACTTTTTCGAGCATTTCGGCCGGAATAGCCCGAATTTCTTCGGAAATGTTGTCTTCCAAAGCTGGAATAGTTGCTGGCTTATTTCTGTAGACTTTAGACTTGACGTAGCCCCACAAAAAATAGTCTAAAGGCGTCAAATCGCATGATCTTGGTGGCCAACTTACCGGTCCATTTCTTGAGATGAATTGTTCTCCGAAGTTTTCCCTCAAAATGGCCATAGAATCGCGAGCTGTGTGGCATGTAGCGCCATCTTGTTGAAACCACATGTCAACCAAGTTCAGTTCTTCCATTTTTGGCAACAAAAAGTTTGTTAGCATCGAACGATAGCGATCGCCATTCACCGTAACGTTGCGTCCAACAGCATCTTTGAAAAAATACGGTCCAATGATTCCACCAGCGTACAAACCACACCAAACAGTGCATTTTTCGGGATGCATGGGCAGTTCTTGAACGGCTTCTGGTTGCTCTTCACTCCAAATGCGGCAATTTTGCTTATTTACGTAGCCATTCAACCAGAAATGAGCCTCATCGCTGAACAAAATTTGTCGATAAAAAAGCGGATTTTCTGCCACTGATTTTGGTAATAAAATTCAATGATTTGCAAGCGTTGCTCGTTAGTAAGTCTATTCATGATGAAATGTCAAAGCATACTGAGCATCTTTCTCTTTGACACCATGTCTGAAATCCCACGTGATCTGTCAAATACTAATGCATGAAAATCCTAACCTCAAAAGAATCACCCTTTAAAACACGATTGTTTAGATGTTTATTAATTTTATGAAACATTTATAAATTCTCATAAATATAACATTTATACGGCTATCACATCACATTTAACACATTTTTATGCATTAATAAGAGATTGATGTTGAGTTACAAGTTGTAAATTAAATGTTGTAGCGTCTATCAGCCAGTACTTTTATTCCCAATGGAGGCAGCGTGTCTGGAAAAATATTTGAAAAACTATCACTTTATTCCATTTGGAAAGTCAAAAATTGTTCACCAATTTACTTTTCACAATGTTAAGCGTAATAACTATGTTTTCAGCATTTTATTTTCGTTTTTATTTAAATAAAATATAACAAGCTGGTTGCGCTTGGCGTTTCACAAAAAATAAAATGGCTCTTCTAACAGTAGTGATGGCAAAATACTTTCATGTACATTTTGTACTTTTTGATATGCTTCCCCCATCACAGTTCGCGATGGTTGTGGTGACATTTACGAGACTGTGGTAGCGATGAGGATGAAATGGAACTTTGAAATGCTGGCAGGGTATAATAGTAATACTCGGAAAGAAACACATCTCAAGTGAATGTCACATACAGAGAAGAAGAAGAAACGAACATGAAAAAATGGTAAAAAGTAAATAAATAAATACTAATTTGTTTGGATTTTGAGTTAAGGTGAGTATTAAGTTCGAGTTTAGCAGCTAAATTCGTTGTTTTTCACGATTACTTTCCTCTAATAATCCATTTTAAGGAATACAAACTTTGTGAAAATTTGCTTTGGGCTATCTATGTATAATTTTATGCCTTTTTTTGCTGATTTAGTTTTCACTTTAGCAATTAAACTCGAACTTAGTACTCACTTTTACTCTCGTGGAGTTTGTAGTATTCGAACGCCTGAATCAGTAATGTTCACTTGCAGGCTACGAGCTCCGCCCCCCTTTTTAAACCATGTCCACACTGTGGACCAGTTAGTGCATATGTTTGCAACAACCAGAAGGAGACGAAACATGTAGTTATTATTGATGTAAGACGGATGGTATTGAAAATGGGCTATATCGGACCACTTTTACTTATACCCTCCATATAAACGGACCACCAGAGCCTCTGGGAGGAACAAAAGTTATCCGATTCGGTTGAAATTTGGTACGTGGTGTAAGTATAAGGTCTCTAACAAACATGCCCAAATTGGTTGATATCGGTCCATAATTATATATAGCCCTCATATAAACCGATCCCAAGATTTGACCTCAGGAACCTCTTGAAAGAGTAAAATTCATCTGATCCGGTTGAAATTTGGTACGTGGGTTAGTATATTGTCTCTAACAGCCATGCAAAAATTGGTCCACATCGGTCTTTAGTTAAATATAGCCAATGGCCAATCACACAACATTTGGTCCATATCGCCAAAAATAATCTACGAAATCTGTATTTCTTTAGAAATTTTTTTAATTTTTTATTTCTTAGAAAATTTTATCAAACCAAAACTAACTTGTTGAATGCGCCATTTTTGGTGGGTTAGAAACTTGGATGCCTACATAACACTACCGCCAACATCACACCAAAGGATAATTACAAACAATTAAATACACGTTCGCATGCTTTGGGCAGGTGAGAAATCATTTGTTGAGCCTCAAAAAATGGATAATATAGAAAAGAGGATTACATACACGCAGACATTTCATGTATTTGCATGCCATGACTAAAACAAAGCCTATCACTAATCCAATAATTAAAAGCTTTTACAATCTTCTTTAACAAGTAAGATGAAAGTCATTTATTTTTTATCGTTTAAAAAAAAAAAAAATAAACAAATACGAAATATATATTGTTTTCGTTTATATGATATAAATGAGAAAGAGAAATATGTAGTGGTGAATTAAAGCCCTTAGAAAAATTGAAGAGCTTGATATAATATCGTATGGATTTATGGTTATTCTTTAATGAACTAAATGTAGCAACTTTTTTATTTATTTTTTATGAATTACGTCAATGTACCAAGGCCAAAGGGCTAATTTGGAACAATATCAGTATCAGTAATTATAAGTCCATATGATAGGAACAATTTAAATGTGTAAAGAGGAGAGCAGCAAGTGCAAGAAAGAGTGTGACAACCCCCTTTGCGGATATGGTACGGATATGGTTAGGGCACAGCTTAGCTCGTCGGGTGGGGTGGTTCTTTTCCGCGTTTGGGTTGTACATTTAAAGTTTTTTTGATGTACCATATTGTTTTATATGACCAGAGATGGGAACTTACAGATATCACCCGGGACATGTAAATAGCAATTACGCTTTCACAGCCCTGACCGTACTTCTGTATGGTAGTATGTGTAATCTTTATGTAGGTGTATATCAGCTGGTCCAGAGATGGTATGTCGTAATTGACATAAATTTGTCCTATTACTGGAACGGGTGAACAAAATTAATGCTTTCTGAATTTGCCAACAGATTTCGAATCCATAGGAACAAGATGTTATTGTCCCTAGCGGCTGCCCTCCCCGTATGACAATGACTGTCATCCATGGTATTTTCTTCGCCGGTTATGTATATTTGAAAATACCCCTAAAATTAACATAGCTATTTCAAGTTAGCTAGCCGTTACATATTCTGCCTTCCTCTAAATTATTTAACACGTGTTAGTTTAATTATTAATATTTCACATACCAATATATATTTTATTGTGTTTTGTAATAATAATGGCAGTAATGAATTACATTAAATATATTTACATATATGACAACTCTATTTTTATTTTTTTATAATTTAACAAAAATCTTAAATACTTATTGTAACATATAGATATATTTTCTTATTGATTGGTTTTGTAATCATTAATCTTTAGATGAAGTTTTTTGGTTTTTGTATGTTTTCAAAGTAAATATATATATTCTTTCTTTACTTTTTTTATTGCTATTTTTAACGACTTTTAAATTCTTTTATTGTTGCTTATTTTAAAGACTTTTTTTTGTTGATATTGTTGGAATTTATAAAGATTTTAATAATTATTTATTTTCAAATATAATGACAAATTTTGTCAGAGAATAAAGGGAAGATTACTCTCTAAGAAAATTTGAATTGTGCAATATAAGAAAAGTTAGTTAATTCATGACGATATTTCTTTAAAACTGGCAACAATAAGAATTGTATATTAAAGTTTAATTTTTTTAAAATTTTTTTATTTACAAAGAGTTTTATGAAATAAATTGATTACTTAATTTCTTAATGCATGATATTAATACAAACTTAATTCTAGTCAGTATAATTGTAGATATTTAATATATTTTTTGTTTGTTTTTAAAATATCTTTCTCATTTTTTTTTTGTGCAATATTTAGTTTTAGGTTCAAATATATATTATTTTAATTTCTTATGAATTTTTAAGTTTCGTTTTTATTATCGGTAAAATTTGAATGCTTTTGATAGTTTTAGATAACTTTGTTCATATTTTTTTTGTGAATTTTAAGGATTTTTAATTAGATTTTTGTAAGAATTTCTTAGTTTTAGCCAAATTATTTCAATTAATGTTGTCGTTTTTCTTTTGGTCAGCGAAATTATTGAAGATTAGTTGATAATTATTTTTAGTGGTAACCATTCGAATATGATTAATATTACACTCATAGAAAAAAGTCTGCTAAAAACAGCAGTCGATGTCTGCTGTTATATTTTTGTACTTTAGGCCCAAATGAACAACAATTTATAAAATTTTCCCCAAAGCATATTTAAGAACCAAAAGTAGTTTTTGGTATATTTTTGCACTGTAATATACTTACAAGCTCCTAAATACGATCAGCAAACATTTTGTTTGCTGTTATGCCTCAATTCCATAAATATTCAGATTTTTTTGTCAAATACTATAGATAATCATAAAATATTGTTTTAATTATGTTAGGATAGCTCCTAAGTTGACATTTTTATTTGTTTTAGCCAAAATAAAACATGTTTTAGTTTTATCGAGCTTCAAAAATAGCAGGAAATGTTTGCTATTTCAGCAAACAGTGACTGCTGTCCCTTTTTCAGCAGACTTTCTGCTGTTTTAGCATACTTTTCTGCTGACCCTACTAACAAATTTCTTTGGGTGTAGGTTAGTTTATATTATGTGATTTTGTGATATTATGGCACGAGGCAAAATATACCTGGTTTACAGCACAACATGTGGTTTCAAAGAAAAATCCACATTGAACAATTCAAACAAACTTGCAAAGAATTTTACATAAACGTTATTACCTTGGGGAGATGGTATTACCACGTGGTCATAATAGGACAGGGTGACTTTGACACAAAACATGTAAGATTGAGCTCCCGACAATCAAATATAGATGCCGCACGAGCTTCTTGCTGATCGAGAATCTGTTTCGTACAGTACATACACATAAAGGGGCCTTGGACTGTATAGATGGACATATATAATGGCCAAATGAAAATTTTGTAAAAGAAATTTATATTTTTGTTGCATTTCGGTATGAAAACATTTACTTTCATAGAAAATTACATATTTCATTAACATCCACAAAATTTTAATGTGTATTAAGTCTTATTTTTTATTTTAAGCAAATTACCAGATAGATGAAATGTGATATAACTTTCTACTCAGACCGAAATACAAAAGAAAAGCCTGTGGTAACACGTGAATTATATGTGATTTTAACATAGACTTGATTGTAAATTGGAAAATGAAAAAATAAAAAAAATCAACAGTCGTAAAAAAAATATATATATTTATTTAATTGAAATTAATCTATAACTCAAATCATGCACCACACGTTCCCACTGGAATTCTATTGAATGGAACTTAAACGTGATTTAGATACCACAAGTCTTAATTTCAACCAATTAAAGAAAATCATATAATAGTAACATTATCCTTACCCCTTTTCAAGGCCGTATTCAGGGGGGGATGAGGGGGATCAAACCCCCCCCCCCCCCCCCCCGAAATGAATGAATATTTTCATATAAATAAATATATATTTTTAACTGCATAGAAAAATCTTATCGAAGATGTTGAAGAAAAGCTTACACTCAAAAAAAAAAAGTGAACTCTCTATTTCACTAAAGCCAATTTAACTTTATGGTAGTTCATGGAATTATTATGTTTGGAGAAAGTTTCATTTACTCTAATAATTTTTTGTGTACGTTAGTTAAATTGACTAAAATCAAGCAAAAAAATATACTCAAATAAAGCATAAAGATGAACTAAATTCGTGTCTTCCACAAAATAGTTCAGAATTTCTTTCAATTTGTAAATTTTACCAAAAATGCGTCCATCATGAACTTCGTATGTCACTAAAGACATTCTTGCAATTTTGAACTCCAAGTTTTTCCTTCAAACTACAAAATTTTCTTTAACAAGTGAAAAAACTTAGTTATGTCTAATAAATTTTCTTGAATTTGTCGAAAAATATTTACTTATTTTTTATGACATCGGCGTGATGCCAACGTTTGTAATACTGTTTAGTTAAAATTTTCTACAAATATTAAAAATTTTCAAAAATTAACCGAAAGTTTTCTTCCTGGTGGGTTCACTGTTTTTTCAGTGTAAGGTTTTATTTTGAAAAACGCTTACCTATAAAACTTGCACAAATCATAGAATACTAGTTGAAAAGCCCGTCAAACGACGGTCGAAAAAAACAAATTGTTTTTGTTCTCGCACCACAAATTTCATTTTTGGGAAATGTCTTTCTGCTTTTTATTTGTGTTTGTTGTTCTTTTTGTGAACATGACTCGCATTGTTTGGCCATAGCAACAACAACGAAACAGCCAAACACACATGTGTAAATGAAATGGCGCAAACCCTGCGAAAAGAACCTGCCTAATTCAGCGATGGAAGCACTTGGTCACTTTGCCAGTTAATCTGGGATGGAAAATACAATTTTTAAGAAAGTACAAAAAAGGTATTTTTTGTCCGGAAAGGTACTAAATTTCACAAAAATTTCACTGGAAAATTATTGTCAAGAGACTAAATTTTAAAGAAAATAAAATTTTGACAAAATTTTCTATATAAAAAAAATTTTGCCAAAATTTTTTGTAGAAATAAAATTTTGCAAAAAAAATCTGTAGATAAAGAATGTTGCAAAATTTTTTCTATAGAAATAAAATTTTGCAAAAATTTCCTATAGAAATAAAATTTGTACAAAATTTTCAATTGAAATAAAATTTTGACAAAATTTTCTATAAAAATAAAATTTTGCAAAAATTCTATATAGAAATAAAATTTTGACAACATTTTCTACCGAAATAAAAAATCGATAATATAGAATCGCATTCTTTTTTCAACTAAAACAATCTTGAAGTTCAATAAAATCCTGTTTTTGACTATGTCTTTTACAAAATCGAGATTTTCTTCCCACATGAACATGTCTGTTTTGCCATATTTGTAAAAGACTATTAGCAAATAAGATTGATAAAGACTTTCTCAAAATATTAAAATATTTTGTCAAAGCTATTGTACCATGAATCTGATATCGACTCAAAAATGTCTACACAAAAGGTACTAAATCATTCGCGGGGGTACTACGGTACTGCCCGGGATGAAAAAGTATTGAAAAAAGTACTATAGTACTGCATTTTCCGTCCCTGCAGTTACTACGTACTCATCCGAACTTTCATTTTCAACAATGAAGAGATTAAAGACGTATCTTAGAAATTCGACTAGCGAGAGTAGGCTCAAAGGATTGGCATTAATGTCGGTTCATCGCCGAATAAATGTGCCGACTGAAGAAGTAATTGATTTATTTGCTGCCCAAAAAACCCGTCGGCTCAATTTAATATTATAAAAATATTGTATACATACCTATGCATAAATAAAATTTTCTACACATGAGATTATGTGAATATTTTTTTTTTAAGTTGAACCCCACCCCCCCAGAATTAAAATCCTGGCTACGGCCTTGCCCCTTTTTATTAAAAATAAAATATTATTTCCCAGTAAAAGAAGAATTTTGTACGTTTCTTATAGTTTGCCTATTAACTGCACACATTGAAAGTCAACTTAATTTTATCCGACTCTTTCCTCTTTCACACGTTCTCTACTTTGCCGTTGTTCAATTGGAATGACTGATCGAGGCGCTCTAACCGCATGGTCATGTGAAAGCAAGTTGTACAACAAGACAACAACAGCCGCCATGACAACATTTCGAAAAAAATATAAATGAAATAAAAAAAACTGTTGAAGTGTAAGTTCCAAATATAAAGGCAACCCTAACAAAGCCAACACTTTTTATGGAACTCGAGGAGTACAAAAGTGTTGGGCAAAGGTTGTTATTTAGCAAAGAAAATATTTTTGCCTACATTCATCGAAGCGTGTGTTTTTATTTTATGGTTGTGTGTGTGCATTCGCGATAGCAGCGGTTGTTGACAAACAAAACAACAATGAAACCATATTTTGATTTCATAAGGGTAAGTAAGAAAAAAATATTTTCCATTAAACATTCTAATATTCAAAATGTATATTTCTAATTTGTGTTGCTGTTGGTGTGTATCTTACAATTAGCATTTGATGGTATGCAACAATTTCTATGCGCATAGTTACACAGGTAACAATGGTAATTCATTGTTTTGCCCACACAATCCACAAGTGGACAATCATGTAGATGTGCATTTCTGTGTTCCAAAAAGGTGTATGTCCATCGCAGGTAAGATAATGTGCATGGATTTCATGGTCATAAATAATGTTTTCTTCTCTGTTTCCAAAAAGGTTTTGTATGTTATATGGTCATGAGTGCGAATGATGCTATGTTTGATGCTGGTAGAATGAATGAAACAAAATTCTGTGCCATTTGACAGTCGATGATGTGAGAGGTGTTTTTGTTTGTAACATGGCTATTTCTACGATGGTGTTATGTGGTTAATGTTGAAGGAATATGCGTGGAGTAAACAAACGTCTCTATTTCCTATCTGATGAATTGCAAATGCTATTGGACAACAACATATATACATACATACACGCTCACAAAAAATCGCTTCTGTAACATATACTCCCAAACATATTTTGCTTCAAGCATATACATTTTTGGGTATTGCCCAAACATTTATATGTTTGATCTCTTCCAATATATAATATGTTTGAAAGCATATTGGTCTAAACAATATATGTTTGGGTTGTCTAAGTTCCAAACATTTTGTATTTTTGCATCCAAATTCAATAATGTTGTCTTCCAAAAAACAATATGTTATTATGTGAACATATAATATGTTTGGAAGCATTTTGCACCCAAAAATATTATATGCTTAAAAAAATTCTCCCAAACAATATTGTGCTCAAAATTTTATTTATTTATTTATATATTTACAATCATAATGAATTATGAAAATAAACAGGTAATATAGGTGCTAACCACATAGGTTTTCGACCTGAATGCTCAAAATTTTGTTTCTGCCCAATTGTATATTCCCCCACATCTTTCTCACTTCCACGAGATTTTTTAGTTCTTAGCACCTTTTTCTGTAATACAAACATTGTAGAAGAAATTATTCAATTGTATGATTTTTTTATTTTAATTTTACCTTTTGCCGGACGGGGATTCGAACAGCGGACCACACAGTTTGTAAGGATCAAGGAAGTAGCTGATCAATTGCCCAAGGAAAAATAAAATGTTAATTTTGTAATAACAAGCAACAACCACCAACTTAATTCAATATCGCTCCCTGTTAAATAGCGCTCCAAGCTACTAAACACATATATGTTAATAGGCTATTTCTAAATTAATATATGTTTGCATTCAAGCATATTATATTTACAAACATTTTATTCCCCAAACATAATATGTTCTAACATATTAACATATATGTCCCAAACATGTTATGCTAGTTTATGAACATTATATGCTTGCACTCAAAAATATTGTGTTTAAAAATTTGTGTTCCAAACATATAATGTTTATAGCCAAACATATGAAAAACAGTCTTTTTCAACCGTGTAGAAGATTGTGGATATGTAATTTTTGACTCAAAACAACTGTGGCATAAGATAAGTTTTATTGTTGGATACTCCTTTGAATGATTTACTAATATCGTTTGTATTTTCAGGTATATGTATTTAACACTTTATTTATGGTTTTATTCTCTTCTCTACACCCTTACAAAAAATCGCTTCTGTAACATATACTCCCAAACATATTTTGCTTCAAGTATATACATTTTTGGGTATTGCCCAAACATTTATATGTTTGATCTCTTCCAATATATAATATGTTTGAAAGCATATTGGTCTAAACAATATATGTTTGGGTAGTCTAAGTTCCAAACATTTTGTATTTTTGCATCCAAATTCAATAATGTTGTCTTCCAAAAAACAATATGTTATTATGTGAACATATAATATGTTTGGAAGCATTTTGCACCCAAAAATATTATATGCTTAAAAAAAATTCTCCCAAACAATATTGTGCTCAAAATTTTATTTATTTATTTATATATTTACAATCATAATGAATTATGAAAATAAACAGGTAATATAGGTGCTGTGGTGACAACCTTGGCTACACACTTCTAAAATATAGAAGTTTTTAAAAAAATCAATTTACCTTTGCTTTTTCATTAATATTTAAGCATATTGCCGAGAAATACACCAATGAGAAATAAAAAAATCGCTTTCCGCTAGAAGGGGGGTAGTGTGGTGACAACCTTGGCTACACACTTCTAAAATATAGAAGTTTTTAAAAAAATCAATTTACCTTTGCTTTTTCATTAATATTTTTTTCACTTGTATTTTTTAGAAGTGTGTAGCCAAGGTTGTCACCACAGTGCTAACAACATAGGTTTTCGACCTGAATGCTCAAAATTTTGTTTCTGCCTAATTGTATATTCCCCCACATCTTTCTCACTTCCACGAGATTTTTTAGTTCTTAGCACTTTTTTCTGTGATACAAACATTGTAGAAGAAATTATTCAATTTTATGATTTTTTTATTTTAATTTTACCTTTTGCCGGCCGGGGATTCGAACAGCGGACCACACAGTTTGTAAGGATCAAAGAAGTAGCAGATCAATTGCCCAAGGAAAAATAAAATGTTAATTTTGTAATAACAAGCAACAACCACCAACCTAATTCAATATCGCTCCCTGTTAAATAGCGCTCCAAACTACTAAACACATATATGTTTATAGGCTATTTCTAAATTAATATATGTTTGCATCCAAGCATATTATATTTAACATATATGTCCCAAACATGTTATTCTAGTTTATGAACATTATATGCTTGCACTCAAAAATATTGTGTTTAAAAATTTGTGTTCCAAACATATAATGTTTATAGCCAAACATATGAAAAACAGTCTTTTTCATCCGTGTATGTAGGACAATTGATATGGATTTGGACAATTGACAAAATGTATGACAATTAATTTCATGGGGAAGAAACTAAAGAGCCTAAAAAAATGTTTTGGAAATTTTCTTGGAAATGTGGCCTATGTGGAAGACTATGCGAAAATGAAACTTGTTTGTTGGATATTTCTGGTTATTGTTGTTATGATGTGGACGTACATAAAAGAAATGGATGTATATTTTGCCATAAAATTCTGCCTGTTTATATTGTTATGATGCATTGGTTGATTGTGAGATAGATACCTAACGTATGTTGGATATGGCTCGTGGCAGGAATGGCTGGTGATATTGGTTGTAACTGATTGGAATTGGTTGCTTGATTTTAATACTGGACTAATGTGGCTTGAAGATAAATATAATCGTCTAGTTTCTTTGAATAATTTTTCTATATTGTTTACATGTATATATCAAATATTTTTAATACTACAATTTTTTTTCATAGGACCATCTATGGGATATTGACTGAACTGGAATTTTTGCAACAATGGATTTGAATATAAATGAAGCCAAAAGCATGAAATTATTCGTTGGGAATTTCGTTGAAAACAAAAATTTGTTTTTGTCGATAATGCGGTGAAAGAGGATGACAAATGATGGATGTGTCTTAATACAACTGATGATTCCATTTGTATTTATGTGATCATATGCATCATGGATGCGGACATTGTATACCTGATGTATTTGGTAGTAATATAATCATGGCAATGAAACAATGGATGTAAAGATAAGTTTGAAATTATTTTATATCTTGTGCAACCGTGAAACTAATTTTTCTCTTTCTACTTTTGTCCCTACAGGTTCTTTTTGTTTACCATATTCTAATAATTCCATTTCTCCTTTACAGGTACAATTTCTCAACCAGGATTTTTCCAAAGCGGATTTCCAACAAAATTGTCAACATGGATTCTCAACACTGATGCTGCAATAAACAAATTTTATGTGTGCCGTAATGAATAGCAAATGATGAGAAACGATGTAGAAAGTAGATTTCGTGCTTAAGTACAAATTTTGGTTCACTGTTTAAGGTGTTGGGCGTGAATAATTCCAATTAGATTGCCCTTAAGGTCTTCGACCTCATATTGACTATTTCCTATTGCTCCTCGAATTCTACATTTCAACCATGGTTTACACAGTTTGGCATTTATGCCTTTAGAAAAATTGCTCTGAGTAAAATGTTTACGATAAACTTCCTGACCAGGTTCGAACGCGACTAGTCGGCTTCTCTTGTTGTAGGTCTTTGCATTTCGTAAATATGCCTCATGCATATTATCACTTATCCGTTTGTGTACTATTTGCATCTGTGGTGCTTTTGATAGGACATTTGTCTCACTATCTCCCAATGCTCCCAATCTTCTTAATATTTTGTAGGCATCCGCATGAGTAATCATGTTATATCCCATCAATGCAAAATATGGTGTTGTCCCAGTCGAAGAGTGAATTGTTGTCCTAAGTGAGCATTCAATCTTTGATAGATTTTCATCCCATTTCGTTTGATCAGATTTTATAAAACTCCGTATGCTACTGAGGATTGTTTGGTTCACTCGCTCACTTGCATTCGCTTGTGATGAGTGAATGGCTGTTTTGATATGACGAATGCCAAATGTTTTTAGCATATTCTGGAATGCCTCAGAGGTAAACTGTTTACCATTATCGGAATGAAGAATTTCCGGCACTCCAAATTTATGAAAGATTTCTTCAACCAGAAATCTATTTACCAAATTTGTCGTTGCCTTCGGCATTGCTCTTAAAATAAAAAATTTTGTTTTATGGTCTAACACAATAAAAATAAATGCTTTTCCAGATTTCGTGCGGGGATAAGGCCCTAAAAAATCTATATAAATCTTCTGGAATGGCCTTTGTGTCATGACCTCATTTCCCATCGGTGGTCTTAGCGTTTGTTTTGGGTGCTTAGTCTCTTTGCATACTTCACAATGCTGAACGAAATCTTTTATTTGGTTGACCATAGATGGCCAATAAAAATATTCCCTGACATTATACAAAGTTTTTGCAACCCCACCATGTAGAGTATTCTCGTCGTGAGACTTTCTTATTATTCGATTCGTCAATTCAACAGGTAGCCATATTTTCCAACAATCTGCCTCCGACTCGACATCATCGGTGTTAAATTTCACCCTTTTGTAAACAATACCATCACAAATCCTCAAGTCAGGCAGTGCATTCTCGTTTTGTTGTATGGATTCAATCAAATCCAAATATTTCGCACTTTTGAATTCTTCAGAGTCAAAATTCAAAATACCTGTTGTGTTAGCTGTTATTTCTTCCATATCAAATCTCGACAACATATCAGGTACTATGTTCTTTGTTCCCTTTCTATGCTCGATCTTAAATGTGTACCTTTGTAACTTCAAACTCCATCTTGCGAGGCGTTCACTTAAATCATTTTGCCTCATTAGCCATTGAAAACTAGAGTGATCGGTTAGAACTGTAAAATCCATTAGCTCTATGTATTGTCGAAATCTTTCTATAGCAAGAAAAACAGCTAGACACTCCTTTTCGGTCATTAAATAATTCCGTTGTGCTGAATTTAGTTTTTTTTTTGAAAAATATTCAATGGGATGCTCCTCGTCATTACTGTCTTTCTGAAACAATACAGCACCTACTCCGACATTGGACGCATCACATTGAACAAAAAACGGTTTCGAGAAGTCCGGGCTTCTAAGAACAGGGCTAGATACAAGACAATTTTTCAATTTTTCAAACGAATCCTTTGCCTCTTGTGTCAATACAAATTTACTTGATTTTTTAAGGGTGTCCGTTAATGGGGCTGTCAAAGTAGAAAAATCGCTAATAAAACGCCTGTACCATCCTACGATACCTAGGAATTTCCTCACGTCCTTTGCACTTTTAGGTGGTTTTATGTTCAAAATCGCTTCAATCTTAGATTGGTCAGGCATTAATTTCCCACCGCCGACTATATAACCGAGGTATTTCAGTTCGGTGTAACAAAATTTGGATTTCTCCATATTGATGATTAGTCCTGCATATGTCAACCTCTTGCCAACTATATCCAGAAGCTCTATATGCGAATCAAACGTTGGAGACACCACCAATAGATCATCCAGATACACAAAAACTCGGTCATTCAATTCTGGAGGAATCACTTTGTCCATCAAGCGGCACATACGTTGAGCAGCATTACACAGTCCAAAGGGCATTACTTTAAACTGGTAATGAGACCTGCCTTGGACTGTGAATGCTGTCAGTGGCCTGCTTGATTCCTCCAGAGGAATCTGCCAGAATGCATCCTTCAGATCAATTGCAGATATAAAATGGGTATCTCCTAACCGTGCCAATAAACCATCTATGTTTGGTAGAGGGTAGGGGTCCTTCCTTGGCACCTTATTCAATTCCCTCGCATCCAAACATAGTCGGTTTTTGTTCGGTTTCATAACCAAAGTAACCCGGTTATTCCATTCCGCATTAGTAGCAACTTCGATTACATCCAGTTCAAGCATCCTGTCTAATTCTTTGTACATTAGATTCTGTACAGCAGGGCTAACTGGGTAGTATCGCATTTTCCTCGGTGTGGCATTTCCCACATCAATTGTGTGTTTCTCGATATTGGTCATCCCCAATCCAAATTCTGTATAACACCGAAAAGATAGTTTTACTTGGTCCAGGATAGATTTTTGCCCTGAAGTCAAAATATGTTGTTTTGAATCTATCGTTTCGATTTCCCCAATAACATTATCTTTGCAAATCCGAATACCCAACTTCGGCCAACAATCATACCCTAACATCAAATCTTGTTTAAGATTTGGGACCAAATAAAACGTTATAATTTCCGATTTTGAACCACATTGCACATTCAAATTGACCTTTCCTATTATAGAATGCATTTTACCGTCGGCAGTATTTATGACGGATTTAAAATCTACAATTCTCAATACAGTTTCTTCCCAAACAGCTAATTGAGGCACCACTGTCCATCAACCCTTTAAGTTCTATGCCATTCAGAATGACATTCTTGTATGGTCTTATGTCCTCGTCCATTTTTATACACGCCAAAGCAATTTCGTTTCGCTCCTGTCTTCTTCGAGCATAACCCTTTCTTGCCTTTCGCACATTTTTGCCTTGAACAGGTACGAAATCAGAAAAGATTTCCTCCCGTCTTCTCTCATATTCGACTAGTCGTTGTTCATACGGAATTATTCTCTTCAAAAACTTGGGTTTACTTTCCATCTTATTCGGCTTCAGAGTACTTTTTCGGACGTTGTTCCTATGTACCTTTTGTTCTTCCATCATCCGATCATTATTTGTTACCTGACTTAGTTTTACATTCAAAATATCGAGGTTCATTGAGTCATTATCGTTGTTAGTATTTGTCACCTCCTAGTCAGTTGATAAATCATTGTCGCCAGAATTTTTGTCCGTGTAATTTACCTCGTTAGCGTTATAATCAGTTTCATATTTCAAATATTGATTCTGTATATCTACTGGGCTGTCTCCGTCGGTGAACATGCTGGTCCAGGTTTCACCATGTTCTTGGCAGTGTTTCCCAAACATTTAGGGCATTTTGGAGAAGTTACCCCATCGAACCCACACCTAAAGCAAAAAATATTTCTTTGCTCAAGTGTGCAGTCGATGAAAGAATGTCCTGGTTTCTTACATTTCCAACATACAAGAGGTCTGTTTGGAAATTGTTTGTGCGCTACTTCCTCGATTCCAAGATTTCCGTCCTCAGTCGTAGAACCATTGAATTCGATTTCATTCACACGCCTATAATTTGAATATTGTAATTGGCGATAGGAATTCCTTTTCGCAAGATTTCTTTCGGCCCTTCTACATTCTTCCAATAAGACATCGATTGTCTCGATTTCTTTTGGATAAATTAGTTGGACCCTGCCGTCCCTCAAATTGTCCTTAATTAGTCGTACGATTTCATGTTCAGGAATTTGTATACGGATTTCATTCTTCAGTTTCACAATGTCTGAAATGAACGAATCCGCAGATTCTGATTGTAATTGACGTCTGTCCATTATACGTTTTTGTATCTCAAAGTCGGACTCAAAATTACGAAATTTTCTCTTAAAATGGTATTTCAAATGATCCCACTGGCAATAAGGATTCTGTTGACGGAATTCCCAAATCCAGTCATAGGCTCTACCAGTGAGAAGGTGGTAAAATCTTGTGAAGGGATCCCAAGGGCAGTTGTAGTCTATTCTTAAGGATTCCGCACGAAAAACAAATTCCTCAACACTCACTGATTTTGAGCTCCCATCATATTTCAATCCCCATTTTTGGAGTTGTAGTGGAGTAATGGGTTTGTATCCCAATGCCAAGTTTTGTTGTATGTATAATTACGTATATTCTGTTCTTCATGAGCAGTTGGATTCATGGCGTTATTGTTCTCTGGCAATGGAGGCAGTCTAGAATTTTGACGTGACATTCTAGAATACTCCCTTTGAATCCCTTGTGCAGTTAAGCTGCTATACTCTGGGGTCGTAATTGAGTGGTTGGTTTCCGGTGACGAGGTTATATGTGGTCCCAACTCTCGTGAGAAACTCAAAGACTTAATGTAATGGAGGTATAGAATTATTTGAAATAACAGTGCGATTCTGACCAGATGTGGCAGATGAGTTAAAATGCGCTGTAATATTGTTCAAGGCACTTGCAATTCTACCTGAGTTCGTCGTATTCGTGTCTGTTTCATTAATAGGTGGAATATTCTAATTGTTTCTTCTTGCAGCAATTCTGCTCGATGATCGAGATGGAAGTAATCCATTAGCCATTTCGAATAAGAAAGTACCTAACCTATAAAAGTACCTAACCTATAAAGTCTCTGTTGGGCGTTTCAGACCTAGTCGCACAAAATAAATATCCCAATAAGAATTTTCTTCGGTTTAGCAATTTGAATAATTAGAATAGTGTTTATTCATATAATAAATATGAATATGTTCAGCAGAAAAGAATTTAATTTCATTCAAATTATTTTAAATCAAATATTATTACGTAAAATTATAATTAAATAAAAATTCAATAGCTTTATCGTTTCGACAATCATTACGGCCACAGATAGGATTGTAGTGTTAGTTTTAGTATTTTAAATATATTTTGAATGCTATAAAAATATTTAGTAATGTTTGTTGTTAGCAATCAACATAGACACAGAATTAGAACATATATTTATTATTGTATGAAATTAGTATCTCTAATTATTTTTTTTTTATTTTCTTTGTCTTTTCAGATTATTATCATTTTCTGCTAGGCTGAATTCTGTAACGGACTAAGATGAAATAGCGTTTTTTGGATTCGAAACGCAGTTCTGTAATCGAATTTCAAATATAATTAAGTGGTTAATTAAAAATTAAGTTTAATTAAAAATTTTAATCACAATGAATTTAGAACTACGTGTAATTTTCAATGAAAATTTCATTAATAAAGTATCTTGAAAACTAGTTGGACTTATTTTTACTTCGAAAGGCATTAACAATGTTCTGACTCTAAATATAAAAAAAAATTGTTTTCTTCAAACGCTTATGTTCTTAAATCATTGTAAATTATATACAAAAACAAATGATATCCTAGCTATTTAGCCTATCATATCATGCTTTTTGTTATAATTACAATTCAATCAATACTTAATACTCAATTATACATCTTATATCGTTGCAACACAGGCATGGCATTTCTTTTTGCCTTCCGGGACACCGTACAAGTGATAATTTTGGACTAAGTTATGGGCTATTTTATGCTAGATTTCAAATTGTTCTGATGTTGGGCGACAAAAATTGGTTGACTATGAGTCGGCCATAAAAATTCGCCCCATGTTGCTGGGCGCCAAAATGTGACAACCCCCTTTGCGGATATGGTACGGAGATGTTAGGGCACAGCTTAGCTCGTCGGGTGGGGTGGTTCTTTTCCGCGTTTGGGTTGTACATTTAAAGTTTTTTTTGATGTACCATATCCCAATAAACACAGGATGAGCGTTTTTCAAATGCAACAACTTTTCAGTTTGAGGGTAACTATAATTATCAACATAAATTCAACTTGACTTGAAACAGCTCATATTCAATACATCTTCAAATTGTTTGCGAATTACTTCCAATTTGCCAAAATGTTGACGAAATCTTTGAAAAGGGGTTGAAGATAATATGAGAAAACTTTGACAAAACACTACCCTAAAATGCAACGAAAAAACCATGTGGTTTTCAATACTTGTTTGTGCAACGAAGTTCGTGGTCAATTGAAAGAAATAAAAAACATTTTAGACAAAAAACTGAATTTACTCCAAATAGTTTCTAATAATACGTAAGTGAAAATAAAAAAAATGATATGAAACTTTAAGGAAGACACTAAATTATATCTCTTTGCCGAAAACTAAAATTATGGATTCTACGTTCTTTAAAACATTAAAAAGCTGACCGATGAAAAAATGTTGGACAAGTAACTGGAACTGCTTCAAATAGTTTATAATAATTGGTAAGTCAATATGAAAAATTAAATCAACACTTTAGAGAAGTCACTAAATTTAAATCTCATTGCAGAAAACTAAAATATTTGGATGCTGCATTCTTGGAAACATTAAGAGGTTGACCAATGAAAAATGATGGTGGCTTATCGAAAAGAGAAAGTTTCCATAAATCAAAGTACAATGAATTAAACTTGGTATTTATGCTTTTCCATATCAACTACTGGGTGATAATTCGCATCACGCCTATAGTTTAATTTACATCGCATCATCGGTTTAATTTGATATTTTGTGAATTGAAATTGCTGGAAATTTATTCTAACTCTCTAGTCATCAAGTTCCTTGCTAATTTCCCGAATTTTAATGCGTTTTACAAGAATTTTGTGACACCAACGTTCTTGAGGAATTTTGTGGGCTTCAATACATTTTGTGCCACGAAGTACGTGGTCAGTTATTTTTATTGACATAAAACTGAAATTAATCCAAAACGGTAATTATAATTGGTAAGTCAAAATAAAAAGTGAAATGAAAACGTAATGAAAATCACAAAACTCGATTGTTTTGCAGAAAACTAAAATCATTGGATGTTATATTCTTGGAAGATGTTGACCGGTGAAAAAATGATGAAGGAAACAACAAAGAAAAGATTCCAGAAAACTTGCAAAGTGCAACCAATTAAAACAAAGTGCAACAGTTCCTAAATCAAGAACTTCTGGATGAAAATGTGCATTACATCAATTTACATTCCGTCATCAGTTTGATATTTTGTGAATTCCTCTTGATGGAATCTATTCTAACACGCAGGCCAGCAAGTTCCTCGATAGAAATTATTTGAAATTGTCAGCATATTAATTAATAATTAATTAATAGTTATGTGACACCAACATTATGGGGGAAATTATACATGAAAAATGTTTAAGTTATTTAAAGTTGTATTGATAGTTTTAGTTATTAATACCTTTAATAAGATAATTATGTTTTGATTGGTATTATAACATATTATTATTTTTATATATTGTTAATGTTATTTTTAATATTATTATATTTTTAACGAAAAAAATTAATAAAATGTACAAAATCACTAGAAATTTAGTGTTGACTTTCAGTAAGAACTGGGATTGACTTTCATGCAAATTGTGGTTAGAATATATTCGCAGCAATATTAGTTTTTAATTTGTCTCACATTGAAAACTGTTTGAGAAATTATTGAGTAGCAATGCATTTCAATTTGAGGATTACAATTGAGAGATTATTGCTATTGTGTTGAATTTTACTGTTGAGGGTAATGTCTGTTTTTTGTTGAGAACGCGATTTTCTCAACAATTTCTCAACTTGAATATTACCCTAATCCTTTGAAAAAATGTTTGAAAAATTATTGCATTTTAGTATTTTTCAAACGTTTGTGTTTATTGGGATTGTTTTATATGACCAGAGATGGGAACTTACAGATATCACCCGAGACATGTAAATAGCAATTACGCTTTCACAGCCCTGACCTTACTTCTGTATGGTAGTATGTGTAATCTTTATGTAGGTGTATATCAGCTGGTCCAGAGATGGTATGCCGTAATTGACATAAATTTGTCCTATTACTGGAACGGGTGAACAAAATTAATGCTTTCTGAATTTGCCAACAGATTTCGAATCCATAGGAACAAGATGTTATTGTCCCTAGCGGCTGCCCTCCCCGTATGACAATGACTGTCATCCATGGTATTTTCTTCGCCGGTTATGTATATTTGAAAATACCCCTAAAATTAACATAGCTATTTCAAGTTAGCTAGCCGTTCCTCTAAATTATTTAACACATGTTAGTTTAATTATTAATATTTCACATACCAATATATATTTTATTGTGTTTTGTAATAATAATGACAGTAATGAATTACATTAAATATATTTACATATATAACAACTCTTTTTTTATTTTTTTTTATAATTTAACAAAAATCTTAAATACTTATTGTAACATATGTTACGTATCTCATATATCAGCACTAAGGCGGTGTCCGGCAGCTCATGACAACCTCTCAGAGGGTTCCAACCCTTCACCTTAGCCCACGAGACCGAACACTAAAAAAAAGGTAACTTTGACGAAACAAATCTCCCAAAAAAAAAAAAAACGATCATTATACACATAACACACTGCCTGACGGTGGGAGCTTGGTCTTATGCTCCCTCACCTTGCCCTCCCTGCCATGATCCTTGTTATCCAGCTCATTATTTTTACCAAGGACCCCATTATCCACACACTCACCTTACATGCCTATTCCACTCAGATTACCTCCTCATAGTAACAACACTAGCACATCATAATTTCAATATCGTAAAACATTACAAACATTTTTTTTTATTTGGTCATGATTAAAAAAAATAATACCTCTAACACATAAATCACCTTAAATACTATATTTGTCTTCCTTAACCTAGATATTACAAAATCAACAAAGAAAATCA
Organism: Haematobia irritans; assembly: GCF_050003625.1. NCBI lineage: Eukaryota > Metazoa > Arthropoda > Insecta > Diptera > Muscidae > Haematobia > Haematobia irritans. Next base: position 48,770,350 of record NC_134399.1, read on the forward strand.
AATTTTCAAAAAAAAACTATACTGAACAACTAACACCAATTTTTAATTACTAAAGTGAGCCCTTGGCTCAGATTTGCCTATGTTTAAGATTCTAGACGTATTTTGATTTATCAGCCCTTTAACGGCTCGCAAAAGTTGTTTTACTTAAAATTTCCTAACTAAAAGAGCTCTCTTAATTAAGTTTGTGGGATTTTACACACTCACTGATCCCAAAAGATGAAATAGGCAAAATTCAAAAACTGTCTAGACGCTCGTGCGACAAATCCTACGCTCACGAATCTCTCTCTATTGGCATTAATTATCCTTACAATAAACACAACACTAATTTATAATTGTTTCTAACACTTAACCACAAAAAAAACGAAACTACATAAATCTTAGCCTAGTTAATTATTATTTTTTTCTGTTTTAATTTCTTAGTTGTTTTGAGATATAGTTTCCTTTGTTTGAGTTTTTGTAGTGCATTTAGTTATATATTATGCGCTTAATAGTATTAAACGTATTTTTTTTTCAATATGTTAAATATGTTAATATGTTATGTTTTAGAATTTTAAAATGTTTAAATTATCACCAGTAAGTAATTGCTTTTTTTTTTATTCTCTTTTTTTTTAGCTTTTGTTTTCGGGGACTGCGAAAACTGCTTGCTGCAGCACCACAACAATTTGGCCTTAACACGCCTCACTCTCGTTTTCAAGGGTAAGTAAAAAGATTTGTTTTACCTTAATTTTCAGTGCTAATATTAGAAATCTTTTCGAATTTTCCAGTTGACTCAGCTCCAGATTTTATGATGCCTCCAGCCTAATACAATATATGGCTTAGTTGGAAGTGCCGGAGTCGATGCCAAGATCTTTATAGATGGGTATATGTAGAATGCAGACCTTCCGGAATCCCTAGATTGTTGCCAAATACACGAACTTCTGACTATGGACTTGTGATGTGATCGCCCTATTAGAAGAAATACACGAACACCAACCAGAACACTACATTAGATTTACATTCGAATTCTACCAATAATTTTATTGATCACTCACTTCTAACAATGTACGATACAAAGCACAATAAAACGCACAAATCTTTTTGTCCAACACAGACTTCTTGAACCGAGATTCAACTAAACTTGGCAAATATATGTAAGGTCAGTATAACAGCCACTTTCACCGTCTGCTCAGACTCACTGGTGATAATGACCGCGTCCCATCATTGACGACCATTTTAAAGCTTTCTACAGACGCTTAAAAAACAGTATCTGAAATCGCGCCTTCTAATTGTTTTTATATATTAATTTATATACCTCATTCCTACCAACAATTCCCACAGTCTGTCCGTCCATGTACTACATGGTTGCATCGCACCCCACGGTTGTAACCAAAATATTCAAATTCCAAACTTGGCAGTACTTTCTCTGAAACTGCCGAACATCTGTATTCTCGAAACCACATTTCATTTCCTGCCTTGGCATGACACCGAATACCTTTTTCGCCACAAAAAAAAAATAAAATATATCATCATCCCCTCTATTCTATTACCACCACATATGGTGTCGTGATCAGCCATAAACGGTTTCATAACTTAGTGGCACACCGAGGCCTGAACGCCAAAACGATAATATTTTCGAAATAAATATGCCATCCGGCCGATTGCACCTGATGGCCGTAACCCAAAGAGAGGACGTCGGTTCAAGCGCCCGCAACACATATAGATATATTTTCTTATTGATTGGTTTTGTAATCATTAATCTTTAGATGAAGTTTTTTTGTTTTTGTATGTTTTCAAAGTAAATATATACATTCTTTCTTTACTTTTTTTATTGCTATTTTTAAAGACTTTTAAATTCTTTTATTGTTGCTTATTTTAAAGACTTTTTTTGTTGGTATTTATAAAGATTTTAATAATTATTTATTTACAAATATAATAACAAATTTTGTCAGAGAATAAAAGGAAGATTACTCTCTAAGAAAATTTGTATTGTGCAATATAAAAAAAGTTAGTTAATTCATGACGATATTTCTTTAAAACTGGCAACAATAAGAATTGTATATTAAAGTTTAATTTTTTTAAATTTTTTTATTTACAAAGAGTTTTATGAAATAAATTGATTATTTAATTTCTTAATGCATGATATTAATACAAACTTAATTCTAGTCAGTATAATTGTAGATATTTAATATATATATATTTTTTTTTTGTTTTTAAAATATCTTTCTCATTTTTTTTTTTTGTGCAATATTTAGTTTTAGGTTCAAATATATTATTTTAATTTCTTATGAATTTTTAAGTTTCGTTTTTAATATCGGTAAAATTTGAATGCTTTTGATAGTTCTAGATAACTTTTTTTGTGAATTTTAAGGATTTTTAATTAGATTTTTGTAAGTATTTCCTAGTTTTAGCCAAATTATTTCAATTAATGTTGTCGTTTTTCTTTTGGTCAGCGAAATTATTGAAGATTAGTTGATAATTATTTTTAGTGGTAACCATTCGAATATGATTAATATTAGGTTAGTTTATATTATGTGATTTTGTGATATTATGGCACGAGGCAAAATATACCTGGTTTACAGCACAACATGTGGTTTCAAAGAAAAATCCACATTGAACAATTCAAACAAACTTGCAAAGAATTTTACATAAACGTTATTACCTTGGTGAGACGGTATTACCACGTGGTCATAATAGGACAGGGTGACTTTGACACAAAACATGTAAGATTGAGCTCCCGACAATCAAATATAGATGCCGCACGAGCTTCTTGCTGATCGAGAATCTGTTTCGTACAGTTCATACACATAAAGGGGCCTTGGCCTGTATAGATGGACATATATAATGGCCAAATGAAAATTTTGTAAAAGAAATTTATATTTTTGTTGCATTTCGGTATGAAAACATTTACTTTCATAGAAAATTACATATTTCATTAACATCCACAAAATTTTAATGTGTATTAAGTCTTATTTTTTATTTTAAGCAAATTACCAGATAGATGAAATGTGATATAATTTTCTACTCAGACCGAAATACAAAAGAAAAGCCTGTGGTAACACGTGAATTATATGTGATTTTAACATAGACTTGATTGTAAATTGGAAAATGAAAAAATAAAAAAAATCAACAGTCGTAAAAAAAATATATATTTATTTAATTGAAATTAATCTATAACTCAAATCATGCACCACACGTTCCCACTGGAATTCTATTGAATGGAATTTAAACGTGATTTAGATACCACAAGTCTTAATTTCAACCAATTAAAGAAAATCGTATAATAGTAACATTATCCTTACCCCTTTTTATTAAAAATAAAATATTATTTCCCAGTAAAAGAAGAATTTTGTACGATTCTTATAGTTTGCCTATTAACTGCACACATTGAATTTACACATTGAAAGTCAACTTAATTTTATCCGACTCTTTCCTCTTTCACACGTTCTCTACTTTGCCGTTGTTCAATTGGAATGACTGATCGAGGCGCTCTAACCGCATGGTCGCCCTACCTTGGTTAACTTTTCCTTCCTAAAAAAGAAAATACACCTCTGTTGTGTCACTATGAGTTGCCACTCTCATTGGACAAATGTCATGTGAAAACAAGTTGTACAACAAGACAACAACAGCCGCCATGACAACATTTCGAAAAAAAAATATAAATGAAATAAAAAAAACTGTTGAAGTGTAAGTTCCAAATATAAAGGCAACCGTCACAAGAGATCAAGGCCGTATTCAAGGGGGGGATGAGGGGGATTAAACCCCACCCCCCCCCCTCACCGAAATGAATGAATATTTTTATATAAATAAATATATATTTTTAGCTGCATAGAAAAATCTTATCGAAGATGTTGAAGGAAAGCTGAAGGTTTTATTTTGAAAACGCTTACCTATAAAACTTGCACAAATCCTAGAATACTAGTTGAAAAGCCCGTCAAACGACGGTCGAAAAAACAAATTGTTTTTGTTCTCGCACCTCAAATTTCATTTTTGGAAAATTTATTTCTGCTTTTTATGTGTGTTTTTTGTTCTTTTTGTGAACATGACTCGCTTTGTTTGGCCATAGCAACAACAACGAAACAGCCAAACACACATGTGTAAATGAAATGGCGCAAAACCTGCGAAAAGAACCTGCCTAATTCAGCGATGGAAGCACTTGGAGAGTGCAATAAAGAGATATTTCCAAACGTGCATATTCTTTTAAAAATTTTGGTCACTTTGCCAGTAACTCAGGGATGGAAAATACAATTTTTAAGAAAGTACAAAAAAGGTATTTTTTGAGCGGAAAGGTACTTTTTACTAAATTTCAACAAAAATTTCACTGGAAGATTATTGTCAAGAGACTGAATTTTAAAGAAAATAAAATTTTGAAAAAATTTTCTATATAAATAAAATTTTGCAAAATTTTTCTATAGCCGGCTATCATACAAAAACCTTTTTTTCGGAAGGTTCAAGTGTGGTTTATTGTTGGGTTTAATGAACTGCCTGAATTTATTCTTATAATTGGTTGATAGTTTTGCTGCAAGTAGGGGATGCTGATGAGGAATGTGGTAATTCCGAAACGTGCGTCCATCCAACCATCTATAGGGCTTTGCCCAAATAAATTTGACAAACATTATTTTCCTCTGTTGGTTAAGCTACACTTGTAGTTTAGTCAATGTATGGTTTTAAGATGCAATAAAAAAACAACAACAATGCTTAAAGAACAAAACCAACAATAACAAAACAAAACGAAGGGAAATAAAATTTTGCAAAATTTTTTCTATAGAAATAAAGTTTTGCAAAAATTTCCTATAGAAATAACATTTTTACAAAATTTTCAATTGAAATAAAATTTTGACAAAATTATCTATAAAAATAAAATTTTGCAAAAATTCTATATAGAAATAAAATTTAGACAACATTTTCTACCGAAATAAAAAATTGAGAATATAGAATCGCATTCTTCTTTCGACTAAAGGTTGAATTACACACCATGCGTCAATCCGTGCGTTGATTGAAGTGTTGATTTTTTTCTGTTCGAGCTTTTGATTTCAAAGAGAAATTTCAACTCTTCAATCATCGGACGCATTGTACGCATCGAACGCATGGTATGTAATTCTACCTTAAAGGCCGGTACTCTGTTCGGTTTTCGCGTTGAAACTCCATACAAAACCAAAAAATGCGAAAAATTTGCGAAATTTTTTCCATTTGTGATACTTTGTTTTTTCGTGTTGAAAAACTGACGTTTATAGCACGGCGCCATTTGCAATGTGAATTAAGAAATAATTTATTTATTAAAAACTATTTGTGCGGGTTTATAAATCAAACACGGACCATATTTTTGTTCCGAAACTATACAAAGGATCAAAGGAATAGCAGATCAATTGCCCAAGCAAAAATAAAATGTTATTTTGTAAAAACAAGCAACACCACCAACTTAATCCAATATCGCTCCCTGTAAAATAGCGCTCCAAGCTACCTAAAAAAACGCCGTTTTCTATGTGCGAAATAATGGTTTCCATAAAAATTTTTCGCAAGAATGAACATAGTACCGGCCTTAAAACATTCTTGAAGTTCAATAAAATCCTGTTTTTGACTATATCTTTTACAAAATCGAGATTTTCTTCCCACATGAACATGTCTGTTTCATATTTGTAAAAGACTATTAGCAAATAAGGTTGATAAAGACTTTCTCAAAATATTAAAATATTTTGTCAAAGCTATTGTACCATAAATCTGATATCGACTCAAAAATGTCTACACAAAAGGTACTAAATCATTCGCGGGGGTACTACGGTACTGACCGGTGTGAAAAAGTATTGAAAAAAGTACTTTAGTACTGCATTTTCCATCCCTGCAGTTACTACGTGCTCATCCGAACGTTCATTTTCAAAAATGAAGAGATTAAAGACGTATCTTAGAAATTCGACTGGCGAGAGTAGACTCAATGGATTGGCATTAATGTCGGTTCATCGCCGAATAAATGTGCCGACTGAAGAAGTCATTGATTTATTTGCTGCCCAAAAAGCCCGTCGGCTCAATTTAATATTATAAAAATATTGTATACATACCTTTGCATAAATAAAATTTTCTACACATGAGATTATATGAATATTTTTTTAAAGTTGAACCCCCCCCGAATTAAAATCCTGGCTACGGCCTTGCAAGAGATACAGTCTGTCAAGAAAGTGTTTTGACAATAGGTTAAAAATTATGTTTTGTTTCAAAATTAAATATAATGAAATTTAAAAAAATATTTTATTATGTATTTTGCAAAGTATACATACGTACACAGCATTGCTGCAAAAAACTAAAATATTTAATATTTCAATCATTTCTGGAATTTGAAATATTTGGCAATGTCAAAAGACTTTCTTGACATACTGTACATATAATAAAATTTGGTATTGTATATCTAATTAGAAACTGGCACTGGTTCAACAAGGGCTGTGGAGGCGGAGTCTGAAGATTTTGCTGGAGCCGGAGTATCATAAATTTTGCTCGACTCTGACTCCGGCTAAACTAAATTTTTCAAAACACTTCATATTTTTGTAAGTAAACACGTTTGTACGAAAATTAGTTTCCATTGCGTTATTCGTTCGAGCAATGTACGGCACGACTGTAAATGAAAATCAACTTCCAATTACGGAGATCTTTTTATGTTTCCTAGAATGTTAGCAGATTTGCCGAATCGATCCATTTTAATGCCCATATAAATTTATTTGTAATATTGACAGAAACTTTTTTCAAAGTTGTTATTATAGAAAATTTTGTCAAAATTTTATTACTATAGAAATATTTTTTTCCTATAGAAAATTTAGTCAAAATTTTATTTCTATAGAAAATTTAGTCAAAATTTTATTTCTGCAGAAAATTTTGTAAAAATTTTATTTCTATAGAAAATTTAGTCAATATTTTGTTTCTATATAATATTTTGCAAAATTTTATTTCTACAGAAAATTTTATTTACTACACTTTTTCAAAATTTTATTTCTATTGTAATTTTGTCAAAATTTTATTTCTATAAAAAATTTGTATTCAAAATTTTATTGTGTCAAAATTTTATTTCTATAGAAAATTTTGTCAAAATTTTATTTCTATAAAAAAATTTATTCAAAATTTTGATTATAAAGAAAATTTTGCAAAATTTTACTTACCACACAAACATGTTTTTAAAATTTTATTTCTATAGAAAATTATGTCAAAATTCTTTTTCTATAAAAAAATTTATTCAAAATTTTGTGTCTTTAGATAATTTTGCAAAATTTTACTTCTATTGAAATTTTTTCCAAATTTTATTCTATAGGAAATTTTTGCAAAATATCACTTCTATGGAAAATTTTGCAAAATTTTGTTCAATACATATTTTTTTTTTCAAATTTGTATTTCTATTGATATTTTTTTTCAAAATTTTATTTCTACAATTTTTTTTTCAAAATTGTATTTCTATAGCAATTTTTCACTTTTTACACATTTTATTTCTAAAGGGTGATTCTTTTGAGGTTAGGATTTTCATGCATTAGTATTTGACAGATCACGTGGGATTTCAGACATGGTGTCAAAGAGAAAGATGCTCAGTATGCTTTGACATTTCATCATGAATAGCCGAACGATCTGCCACAACGTCGAATTTTCAGTGAATGGGCCCTAGAAAAGTTGGCAGAAAATCCGCTTTTTTATCGACAAATTTTGTTCAGCGATGAGGCTCATTTCTGGTTGAATGGCTACGTAAATAAGCAAAATTGCCGCATTTGGAGTGAAGAGCAACCAGAAGCCGTTCAAGAACCATGCATCCCGAAAAATGCACTGTTTGGTGTGGTTTGTACGCTGGTGGAATCATTGGACCGTATTTTTTCAAAGATGCTGTTGGACGCAACGTTACGGTGAATGGCGATCGCTATCGTTCGATGCTAACAAACTTTTTGTTGCCAAAAATGGAAGAACTGAACTTGGTTGACATGTGGTTTCAACAAGATGGCGCTACATGCCACACAGCTCGCGATTCTATGGCCATTTTGAGGGAAAACTTCGGAGAACAATTCATCTCAAGAAATGGACCGGTAAGTTGGCCACCAAGATCATGCGATTTGACGCCTTTAGACTATTTTTTGTGGGGCTGCGTCAAGTCTAAAGTCTACAGAAATAAGCCAGCAACTATTCCAGCTTTGGAAGACAACATTTCCGAAGAAATTCGGGCTATTCCGGCCGAAATGCTCGAAAAAGTTGCCCAAAATTGGACTTTCCGAATGGACCACCTAAGACGCAGCCGCGGTCAACATTTAAATGAAATTATCTTCAAAAAGTAAATGTCATGGACCAATCTAACGTTTCAAATAAAGAACCGATGAGATTTTGCAAATTTTATGCGTTTTTTTAAAAAAAAAAGTTATCAAGCTCTTAACAAATCACCCTTTATAACAAATTTTCTCAATTTTTTTCTTACTGATGCTCACTGATACTCACTACCTAAGCCGAAAACTTGTAAAAATGACTCAAATTTTCCTATACCTCTAATACATATCTATCGACTGATGAATCATAAATGCGTTGTTCCGAAATTGCCATCAAAAATTGTAAATATATTTGTAAATATAGGACAGACATTGCCCTAAATTTGAAATATGGAGTTCAATTGGCAACAAGTGTGAAATTAAGACCATTTTTCTACACATAAATAAATACGATACTTTATATCGATCCATTTATGATACCCCCACAATAGAACTACAAATTAAAATGAGATTTAGTTATATTGCCCGGAGTCGGAGTCGAGCTGATGAAAAATGCTGGAGTCGGAGTCAAGCAAAATTGACTCGACTCCACAGCCCTGGATTCAACAGACTCTTCTGTTACAATTATGTCATTGGGAGAAGGAACTTCCGCGGCATGCGCTAGTATTTCATTGACAGCCTCTTTTTATTCGTCTCAACGTCACCATTTGTATTGTTTATACTATTTCCCTGCACCTCGCTGGATTCTTGTACTGCTTCCTCCGATATTGCTGGTGATGATTCCTTACTGATATTGGTCACTTGATTGCTATCATTCTTTTTAGATTTAGACTTTTCCTTTTGTTTCTTCTTGGACTTGCAATTGTTTGCCAGTGCCTGCTTTAGTTCTGCACAATTCTTGGACATAATTTCAATTTTATCCGTGTCCGCAACACTTGTAATCGGCTTTGTTTGTAGTGGCTCAGGCTCTGGGGGTAAGGCAGATATAGGTGGAATTTCAACATTATTTTACTTGATCACTTCATGCAAATGACTGTGTTCATTTTGTAAACCTCTCAATAGCTTTTGGAATTGTTCCACAGAACTATTCAAATCCATCCATTTTCCAAATCCATTTCACTACCGACAAGTTGATTTAGGGCAAAAACAATTATGCAAATTACCACCACAAACTTTGGTTTATTAATTTTTTGTTTATGTATCTAATAACAATTAATATTATCAAAATTCACTTGTTGCTATATATTGGCGGTCTCTATCCTCTTTTTTATTTTTAAACAAAAAATTTCATTTTGACAGCTGGGGACCGAGTGTTGCCAATCAAAATCGAAATTTGAACTGAAATTTTTTTGCGTTTTATTTTAGCACTGGTTATCAGTGCAAAAAGAAAACAGCCCTATTTATTTGCCTTATGCCTCGGTCATATTGTGATTCTTTGAGCTGTTCCCGAATTGTAATTTTGCGCACTTTGAATTCGGTTTTACGTTTTTGTGAACATAGTATATATATAAATAAAAGAGTTTTTTAAGAAAATTCTTTTATTTTCTCCCCAGTTTCTAACAAGTAAGCATGACTTTACCTGGATTAATATGCCTTGCACTGGTGTTCTATCCAGAACATCTATCAGTGCAAGTCGCACCAGAGTCACCATGATAAGCGAATTTTGTAGTTGTCAAAATATGAATTGGCAACTAAAGTAATGCTGGGAAAGGAACACATCTCAAGTGAATGTCACATACAGAAAAGAAGAAGAAACGAAAGAAAAAGTAAATAACCAAATACAAAATATTTGTTTGTATCTTGTGATATTATCGTGCCGCTACAAAAATTGATGTATTCTTCCCAATTTCTCAAAATTGATAAAAATAGATGCAGCTAATTATGCTATTGTTGTAAATGTCGCAACATTAGTGCTAGTGGACGCAAGAGAATGAAAAGAAAATAACATTTCCCTGTATCGAATCATGAGGAAATATCTGGAGACCCAACTTTAGCTGTAACATCTCTAACAACTTCCAATAAAAGAACCTTCATGGAAATGACAACGCTTTCATTTGGACAATTCGTCAAAGATAATCGACCAGGCCTTGTCTCTATTATACTCTGTTTTTGGAATAATTAAATAAAATGACGGGCAATAATTATAATTAACTTATTGAAAAATCGATGGTTTTAAAGTTGGTGTATCATAAAAATGAGAAATAATCGCTCCTGAGTTTTAAATAATCTCTTATTAGTTTAAATCTAAATTGTAATGGACTAGTTTTGTGGAATTAGCGGTGGCACTCTTAGCGATTGGTTGCGGCTGTAGCTCGCCGGAAACTGGGGGTTCTTTCCGCTATAATCCATACATTCAAATTTGAAGTGCCTGGTGTCATAAGATTTCCAAACGATTTAATTTCGAACACATAACGATGGACAGTTACCCTTTTTGAATTTGAAGCTATAAAGAAAACGGACGGACGGACATCCTCCAGCTGACTACCCCATTGTTCGAACAAGAGAATGTGTGTTGATTACATCCCGAACCAGGTGTATGTGGTCCAATGGGCTACCCCCCCTTAATATGATCCTTAGATTGATCATCCTTGAGTTTCCTTTTTAGCCCTTTATGTACAATCTTAAAAGAAACTCCCAAAAATATGCTACACAAAATTTCCTTTCACATCAGCTACATCCTCGACCCTCAAACAGAAACTCAACACATCATAGAATCAAATATTCTTTCAAAATCCAAAATATATTGTTATAAATTCCATATTAAAATAATAATTTGTAAACAAATTTATAATAATGAATAAAGGTAGTATAACACTATATAAATATAAATAAATAATGTAGCATAAAGGAGATAATAACAAGGTCCAAACTTATGAATATATCTTTTTCTGTATTATGAATTTAACATCGGTTATTTTCCTTTTTTTTTAGATTTTAGGTATCGGCTTATTAAATAGTTTTTACGGTTTGGACGTTATTATTATTTATTATACAAGATTATTATTTCTAACATTTAAAATTTTTTCGAATTGATAATCTTTTTAACATTTTTTTAACATAATATAAAATGTTCATTCCTTTAGTTGTTTAACAATGTTATTTCGGTTCATGCTTTTAACTTCTTTTCTTTTTTTTTTTTATTTGTCTTTCTGATATATTTGCATTTTTCTTTAAGGTTGAACAATTATTAAAGTTTAGAAAATCTTTGCTTTTTTTTTTTTTTTACATAAACTGATTCTTCAATATTTCATCTTGTGGTAATTGTGTGAGTTGTATGATTGGTTTAAATTTAATTATTTTTCTTCATATTTGTTAGAAAGTTTTTTTTTTTTAGTTTAATTTCATAATGATTATGTATGGAGAAAAAATAAGTCATAAGGATTTTGATTGCGTAACGGCCTGACACGTGTTTTTTATGAAATCTACATTATTTTCATTAGTCTTTCCGATATCTTCCCCGTTTTTGCTTTTCAAGCTTTTAAAATTCGTTTTCATGTGTTCTTCGACTTATTCTCCTACTGTGCTCGTTATGTTTCTTTAATTCTTTCAGAAACATGTTTCATAATGTTATGTACTCACTCAACATTTTCATTCTCTTAGCAAGGTTAAGAACCTGACTTCCTCGGGATACATAGTTGCCTGCGCGTTTGGATGATTGATGCCAGTGGCCACCAGGTGGGTCTGGCTATCTAATTGAAACTGCTAGATGGTCCTGAGTGTTCTTCTACCAAAACGCCGTTTTGTTGCCAACACAATATCCCGAGGTTAAAAGAAAAAAAACACACAAAAACAGTATTGATATGCAACACAGTTTCGGGTCTAAGAAGAATAACAAATCGTGATGAAAACAAATTAAATGTTTGAAAGTTTACACTGTAACTGTGAAATAGCAATCTTATTACTTCGACTTCAACATCAATAATGAACAATAGCAGTTACCATGAGGTTCATATACCACCATGTTTTTGCCCTCATCTCACGACTTTGGGAAAGGTCAACTCCTATCCTGACTCCGTATCATCAACAACCATGGCCTATCTACTCCTTTTTTGTCCAAATGTTGGTCGAATCGCAAATTGCCTCTGATTACCCATAGATGGCGTGTTTGTCGACATACGTTATGACTGGGGAATTCAAATACCTTTTCCAATAAAAAATGAACATGGCAACTATCATCATTTGTTCCGCCTATGTGTGTAAATATAACCATAGCGATAGGCGGTAGGCGAACACTTATTTACGTGTATTTCTTATGGGAAGCCCAAAATCCGCGACGGAATACCGTGACGGCTAGCGGCGTGTCGCTAAATTATAACTTATTCTAACTCCTTGGCGAAAACTGGTATAGTGTTGCCATCGCTTATCAATTTTTTTAACTCACCACTAGGAATTGCTGTTGCCTGGAGACGTGTAGATTATTTTTTCTTGAAATAACTCAACAAATAACAAGCCATTGTATGTTTTTATTCAACTTCGTTGTTTAATATTGTCAAAGCGGTCTGTATTGACAACAAAAACGCTAGGAAACGTGAAAAAGGGAATTATTCGCCGTCAAGCTTATTGTATTTGCCGTTGCGGCAAAAATGTTTCGCCTACCGCCTATCGCTATGGTTATATTTACACACTATAACTTCCATTTCGTCACCTAATATGTAAGTCCGCCGTAGTCTCGTTTCCCAAAACCGCACTAAATTATTCTAAATGAGAACCGTTGGCAGATCACACATAAAATAAATTTTGCTAAAACAAAATAATCCTTAGGCATTGTAAACAAAAATTCCATTTAGATACATTGTGCTATATCTCAAACAATAAAAAAAACAAACGAGACATGTATCCAAATTCATTTGAAAAATCTGCTGCAAGTTTCAGTCATCCGCCATCATAACTGTAATAGAGTGGCCGTCACAAAGCCAAATTTTGTCTTCGTAAGTCATGCAGAAACAAAATTTGGGAAATACGAAGTCGGACACTATGTACTACGAATATAAATTACCAATTCCATATAAAGCTGAGTACTATGTTCAGTTTTCAAGCTGAAAACCAGCTTGTTTTCACGGTTACTTTTTTTTAAATTAATTAATTTAGAAATATAAAATTATTTGCAATCAATTCCTTGGATCCTTTCCATCCATTATTTGGCAAGACTCGATCTAAATATAATCGTCTTCATAAATATATTTGTACTTTTAATTTCGTGTTTTGGTAAAAAAAACGAACATAGTACTCACCTTACCTGGGTCGTGTACTTATGATTCCTATACAGTTGCGTCGGCGCAAACGTTTCGTATTAGGTGACGCTCACGCGTAAGAAGATAGAAAAGCTAAAAAATGTGAAACGTTCCACAACTTTCAGCTTTCGCCATGTCTCTTGACATTGCAGCATAAGCGTCATTACCATCAAACCATATACATAATTCCCTGGCACCATGATTAGGCGACATATGCCCTGGGCATTTATGTCCACTACACGTTTCTTATAAAGAACATGCTAAAAAAACCCGGTGGCAGATGCAGCTGTCCCCCACTATCAAACTCTATCTCTACACCGACACCCAGCAAAAATGCACATAACCTGCGGCCAGGTGCCCCCATGTGCAAACTGCGAAGCACCTTTCCTGCAGCAACCCACATCAACAGCATGTGACTATATCTAGCGGAAACGCTACTCTCCACCAGAGCATTTCACCACTTCGGACCAAAACTTTGGAAGAAAACGCATAACTGTATCGTCAAACTTTGGCTCCATTTAGGGAGAAATCATGACCCGCACTCTTGTTACTAGTTAAATCAAAATTTGCCATATCTCGGAAACAATGGATGTGTGAAAACGCCTGTACCCTACTATGTACAACCCCAATGGCATCCGATACCAATGCAGCACATGGTGTTCCAAAAGAGACAAAAAGTTCATCTATATGACATATAGATTACTAATTTCAATAACAGGAACAACTTCTCGATTCGTTTGCCCATAGGATCAGCCAAATTCACCTCCCCGGATACGAAAACACATCGGGTACCGATCATAATATGTCATCTGTTCGTCTCGTCTGTCAAAGACACCAAACGCAAATAATCGATGAATCCTAAACCCTGCATATCTCGATGAATAAGAATAGCCCTAAATGTATTAAGAATCTGCCATAAAGCCAAGCGACTAACTAGCCAAGCCGAAAGTGGCTTGCATTTGTTCAAAATCTGAAGCCCTCCATATTAATGCATTGCAATAAACAATATATGTCCTGACATCATCTAGGGAATTCTAGGAGAATACATCCAAAGAAATCTGCCTGTAAACAAAACTGAAAAGTTTCACCACCTACGTCTGAAAGTAGTCTAGTAGTCTTTTTCCTTATCGAGACACCGGAGGTCATGTGAGGGCAATCAAAGTCGCCTCAGGTTCATAAATATGCTCGGGTATACAGAAAACAGTTTCATGAAAAATTTTCCAATTACAACTTTAATTGAGTTTTTTTTTTAAATATTCAATAACAAATTTAATCGTTTCAACCAATTCTATAATTGAAACAACAATCACGAAAATTATAGTATTAATTAAATTTTTAATTGGATTAATTTTTTTTAATTGACCTCCAATTAATTTGTTTAATCGATACTATCATTTCCGTAATTGAAGACAGATCAAAAAAATAATAATTGGATCAATTAATCTCGTGATTGAATCAACCAACAATTTAAAACCTACAATTTGTCATTCCTCAGATCCTGAAATACAAAAAAAATATACCACTAATCGAGATTGCTGTCCTTCCGTCTTCGCACACACATTCTCCATGAGTGTAAAGTACCGAAAACAAACCTAATGATTTCGATTCTTAATTAAACAGAAAAAAATAATATACACGAAAAATGAGTTATCTCGTGCGAAGATTTAACTAAATCGTATTCCAGATTTTGAGGTTCATTAAATGGGCGAATATTTCTATTACAATTTACGAAATGCATCTTTGTAGAAAGGACAAAAAAACTGACTAAAACTAAAGGAAAAAAATGTAGACGCCTCATCATTCCCATCTCAACCACGCCGTCGTTCATTCTTCCTATCTTTGAGAAATGTACGAACAACCTCTTCTGTCTAAGACAAATTGAACTAATTTGTATGTCATTGAAATTTTACTGCCATTTAGCCAATAAACATTTTTTGAGACATACTTATCATAAAGAAAAACAATCGTTGGTCTGGGAAAAATTTCTTACCAAATTAAAAAAAACTAAAGTAAAATAGATTCCTGCAATAAATATTAGTTCATTTTATCATCAGTTTTACAGAGGACATTCTTTTCTGCGTAGTGGTTGGGAAACTTTCCAAGACTTCAAATTTATGGATGATGTCATCTTAAGTAAACCACAAAAAAAAACGGAATGCACTTAGTAGCCACAGTTGGTAGCATTCTCCGTGTTCCGGTCGATTTTACTAAACATTCAACTCCAATTTTTAAAATTGCACTAAAAATGCAAGTTCATAACAAACTTAGGTAAAGCAATACCCTAGTTTGCTTATACACTCGTGATCATCACACAAAAAAAAATCACGAAAATTTCCAATTAAAATCCTAATTGAGTTAAAAAAATGCAATTAAAAATTTAATTGATTCAACGAATTTTTTGTACTTGAAATAGAAATCAATCACACAGATTAATAGTATCAATTAATTTTTTAATTGTATCAATTAATTTTTTTAAATTGACTGTCTATTGATTTTTAATTGATACCTTGATTTCCGTGATTGAAGACACTTCAATCAAAAATCAATTTGGATCAATTAATTTCGTTATTGAATCAAAAAAAATTGTCTTGTGTGTAGTCATCTTCATATATAGATACACTGCAAGAAAACAAAAAAAACTCAGTCATTCTAATCGGAACTGCCATATCCTTATCTAAAACTTCAAGTGTTGTGCATGTATATTGCCTATTAATTTACCCTTCAAGTTCTCTATCTCATACA
Organism: Haematobia irritans; assembly: GCF_050003625.1. Taxonomy (NCBI): domain Eukaryota; kingdom Metazoa; phylum Arthropoda; class Insecta; order Diptera; family Muscidae; genus Haematobia; species Haematobia irritans. Next base: position 48,786,512 of record NC_134399.1, read on the forward strand.
AGTTCCTGCCAATAGGCCTTCTAACTCGACACTTGAGCCAAGGCTTGCATAACTTCGCGTTTATGCCCTTCGAGAAATTACTCTGAACAAAGTTTTTTCTATAAATCTCTTGACCTGGCTTAAATGTTATCTCCCGGGAACGTTTATTATAACTTCTGACGTTGCGTGTATATGCCTCGTGCAATCGTTCGGTAATCCTCTTTTGAATCAGTTGCATTTTAGATGATTTTGGTAAAACCAAAATCTCACCATCAGGCAAAGCATTAAGCTTTCTCAGAATTGTGTAGGCTTGAGCATGGGTTATCATGTTATAACCGAACAGTGCACAATATGGTGTCTCCCCTGTTGATGCATGTATGGTTGATCGTAGTGAGCATTCAATCAATGACAAGTTCTCGTCCCACCTATTCTGCTCCTTCTGTAGTAAAACCCTAATGCCACTCAGTATCGATTGGTTAACCCTTTCGCTGGCATTCGATTGTGGCGAATGGATGGCTGTGCGCATGTGTCGTATTCCATATAGGTTTATGAGTTCCTTGAACGCTTCACAAGTGAATTGTTTTCCGTTATCGGAATGAAGAGTTTCAGGAACTCCAAACTTGTGGAATACCTCTGACGTGAGAAATTTGATAACTGATTTCGAAGTTGCTTTCGGCATTGCCTTTAGCAAAACGAACTTGGTCCTATGATCCAACACTATAAATATATGTGTGTTTCCATTTCTTGTTCTGGGATATGGTCCCAAGAAATCAACATATATCTTCTGAAATGGGCGCTCCGTCTTCACCTCTTGGCCCATGGTCGGTCGAAGAACCTGTTTAGTATGTTTGTTCTCTTTGCAGCTTTCGCAATTTGTTACAAAATCTCGAACGTCTGCAGCTAGTGTTGGCCAATAAAAGAATTCTCGGACATCGTGGATAGTTTTAGCTATCCCCCCATGACAGGTATTCAGTTCATGTGACCGTTTGATGACGCCACGAGTGAGGTCTTCTGGGAGCCATATTCTCCAACACTCCCCTTCATCCACTATGTCGCCACGATTGAATCCGGTTCTCTTCATGACAATATCATCCTCCACCTTTAGGTCTGGTAAACGTTCCCTGTTCTGATTAATCGTATCCTTTAATGCTTCATATTTTGGATTTTGGAATTCAGTTGAGCTCAAATCAACAAACACATTTTCTTCAAAGCTGAGCTCTTCCATGTCCAAACGTGAAAGCATATCAGGAACGATATTTTTCGAACCCTTGCGATGCTCGATTTTAAATTGGTAGCCCTGGAGCTTGAGACTCCAGCGAGCTAGTCTCCCATTCAAATCTTTTTGTTTCATCAGCCATCGCAGACTGGAATGGTCTGTGATGACTGTGAAATCCATTAACTCAATATATTGTCGAAATTTTTCGATAGCTAAAACCACTGCCAGACATTCCTTCTCTGTTGTTGAATAATTCTTCTGGGCAGGGTTTAGCTTCTTCGAAAAATATTCGATAGGATGTTCCTCCCCCTCACTATCCTTCTGGAACAATACCGCCCCTACACCTACGTTCGAAGCGTCGCATTGGACATAAAAGGGTTTTTCAAAGTCTGGGCTTCGTAAGATCGGACTGGAAATTAATCTTTCTTTCAATATCTCGAAAGATTTTAATGCCTGTGGAGTAAAGCTAAACTTAGCAGATTTCCTTAGCGTGTCTGTGATCGGCGCAGTCAAAGTTGAGTAATCGGGAATAAATCGCCTGTACCACCCCACTGTTCCTAGGAACTTTCGCACATCTTTAGGCGTTCGTGGTGGTTTAATATTGGTGATCGCTTCCACTTTGCATGGATCGGTCTTCAATTTTCCATCACCAACAATGTATCCCAAATATCTAAGTTCCTTGTAGCAAAACTTAGATTTCTGCAAATTTATAGTAAGTCCAGCTGAGGTTAATCGTCTACCAACCTCCCTCAATATCTCGACGTGAGATTCAAAACTCGAAGATACAACCAGGAGGTCATCTAAATACACAAAGACCCTGTCCTTGAGCCCCGACGGAATAACTTTGTCCATTAATCTGCACATGCGTTGCGCAGCATTGCACAGTCCAAAGGGCATGACCTTAAATTGGTAGTGAGGTCTCCCTTGGACTGTGAATGCTGTTTTTGGCCTACTTGATTCCTCTAAAGGAATCTGCCAAAAGGCATCCTTCAGGTCAATAGCAGAAATGAAAAAAGTTTCTCCCAGTCGGCTCAATAGTCCATCAATATTAGGCAGGGGATAAGCGTCCTTCTTCGTAACCTTATTTAATTCTCTGGCGTCCAAACAAAGCCTATTCTTATTAGGTTTTATCACAAGCGTCACTCTGTTGTTCCACGCTGCCTCTGTAGCCGGTTCAATGACATCCAAATCCAACATTCTGTCTATCTCGGCATATGTCAACTTCTGTATAGCTGGAGATATGGGGAAATACCTCATCTTCCTAGGTTCAGAATCCCCAGTATCTATAAAATGAGTTTCTAAATGTGTCTTTCCTAAACCAAATTTGCTGAAACATTTAAATTCGAGTTTCGCGCTCTCAAGTAGGATCTTTTGCTCATAGGTAAGTTCATGAATCTTGGGATTATCATTCTCGGTTATGGCCAGTTCCTCAACTGTTGGATTGTTAAAAGTGATCTTAATACCAAAAGCAGTCCAAAAGTCATAGCCGAGGATGAGTTTTTGGGACAATGAAGGCACCAAATAAAATGTCATTACTTGAGATTTATCATTACATTGTATAGTGGCCTTCACCTTGCCAACTATACTTCTTCCTCGTCCGTCTGCAGTATGAATCTTGGATTTAAAATCGAAAATTTTACATCCCATATCTTCAACACTTTTCAAGCAGTCCTTCCCCAAACAGGTAACACTGGCTCCACTATCCATTAACCCCCTTATTGGCCTATCATTAATGAAAACATCCAAATATGGTCTGATATCGTTGCCAACAGATAAACTCGAAATGGAAATTTGTTTCCTTTCAGCTTTTCTGTCTCGGTGTCTAATCCGGGTATTTAATATCCTTTTCGTCGGTCCTTTATCAAAATCCTTGAAGATCTCATTTCTAATTCGCTTGTAATTGGCCAGTCTGTCCTCATAAGGGATCAAGACTTTAAGTTCTGGCCCCTGTCTCCTAGTATCTGTATCATTTCTACACTGGGAAAAAATAAAATTATCTTTGACAACATTTGCAACCCTCTGTAGATTGTTGTCAACATCATCAATGGCGGTTTGTGAATCATTGTGGTATTTGAAATTTTGGACATATAACGATTTGTTATAGTCAGGAATACTTATTGGGGCTGATTCGCTTCCGAACATGATGGCCCCTTCCTCATCATGCTCCTCGGGTCTTTTCCCGCACATCGTGGACACTTCGGAGATATGACATCCTCGAACCCACATTTGTAACAAAACAGCGTTCGTTTCTCCGAATCACAGTCCACAAATGTGTGACCTGAACGTCTACAATTCCAACAAATAATCTGCTTTGTTGGTTGATCACTGAGCCTTAGAGCTTCAAGATGATAATCTTGGTCCAAATCAAGTTGTGGTCTTTCGTAACAAAATCCCGGCGGAAAATCCAGCTCATTTACTCTGCGCAGCGGCTGCTGCTGTTGTTGTCTGTAGGAGCTTCTTTTAGAAAGATTTCTTTCTGCCCGCCTACATTCCTCGAGTAAATGATCCATGCTGGAGATATACATCGGAAAAATGAGTTGTGCCAATCCATCTTTGAGGTTGTCCTTGACAATCTTCACAAGCTCATACTCCGGAATTGAAACTCTCATTTGGTTATTCAATACCATAATGTCGTGGAGGAAACTATCCGCACTCTCACCGTGGTGTTGCCTTCTTTCCATTATACGCCGTTGGATTTCGAAATCACTTTCGAATCTCTGGAATTTTCGTTTCAAATTATATTTAAGATTTTCCCAATCGCTATTCGGGTTTTGCCTTCTGAAATTCCAGAACCATTCGAAAGCGTTTCCGGACAACAATCGGTGAAAGCTTTTTATGAGTATTGGCCATGGGCAATTCATATCCGCTCTAATAGTCTCTACTCTAAATAAGAAATCCTCTACACTGACAGATTTGTTACTCCCATCAAATTGTATACCCCATTTCTCCAGATCTATATTACTCTGGGCCCTTGGTGCAAAACCAACCGCAGACGAAGATATAAAATGCTGTTGAGGAGGTGGGGGTATATAATTTGACCTATTTTGTGTAAAATTGTAATTTGGATTATTGTCCGTCGCAAAATTGTGAGACGTATGAGGTGGTGGTGCATAATTAGACCTACTATGTGGAAAATTGTAAATCAGATTATCACCCGTTGATACAGGAGGAGGTGGTGGTGGATAATTAGATCTGTTTGGTGGAAAATCATAATTTGGAGTATTGTTTGCTGTAAAATTGTGTGGTATAGGAGGTGGTGTTGTACCGAGATGTTGATGCGTAAAATTTTGTTGTTGAATTGTTTGATTCGATCGTGTATTACACATTGTCTGTTGCCTTTGTTGTGGAGCAATATTCGCCCCTGTAATATTATCATTGTTTGATCTGTGGGAAACAACACTTAGCGGCCTGTTACTCCCCATACCTATATTTGCATGATTCCTATCAGAAGATGATAATTGCCGTTCCGATCTAATCGTCTCCCTCACTATTTCCGGTATAATTCGCCTCAAACTCTCTTGTACTTCCCTCATAGATCCAGCTTGAGCTGCACCTACCGAGGCTGCTACATAGTCTTGTATCGATATCCTGTTCTCATTCGAAGTCGATTCTCTATTCCGAATATTTGACGTTCCTAAATTCTGAGACTGAAAATCGTTTCGAATCCCTATAGCCGTTAGGCTACTATACTGGGGCGACGGTATAGTACTTTCGCTCCCAGTCGATGCAAAACTATGAGGACCTAAAGTAACGTCCTGCTCATTGTCCTGAACGGCAACATTGGCCGGTGTTGTGGCAGAAGTTGTATACGTATTGGTTGGTGTTGTTGTAGTTGTTGTAGTTGCGGTAGTTGTAGTATTAGTAATTGATGTAGTAGTTGTTGTTGTAGTCATGTTGGACGCAGTACCTCTGGCCATTGACCTGAGTATCATAATATAAATCACACAAAGCAATGAACTTCAACTTTGGGTATTCTATCCAAAATGTATTGATTCCTTCAAAAATGAATCCCAAAAAAAACTTGTCAGTAGTTACGTTTTTAAATTATTTCAAAATTCCGTAAGATACATTTGTTTCAATTTCTCTTATTTATTTCGTAATTTTTTCAAATGTAGCTTTTTTAGCTGTATTCTCATCAAAACTTTCTAACTTCTTGTTTTTTTTTCCAGAAGATGCAATATTTTATGGTCGAGGTGTTTGTAGCTGAATGGCGGAAAAATTGTGGACATCTTTAATCAACATTTGAAAATTTTAAATTTCGTTCTTTTTTTTTTTAATGCTTAAACTAATTTCCATTTGTCTTTATGAATCAATCAAATTTTCTTATTTTCTTGTATTCGAAATTTAAATAAGACTTTTCTATAAAACTCCCAATAAACTATCTCTTGTCCTACACTTGGAGAAAAACCTTGTTCCAATTTTCTTTAAAATTTATTTCTGTGAGTTTTTTATTTCTAAATCTTCTCCCCATGGTCAGCTAAAGAACTTTTGTAACACATCACTCGGGACAAATACTAACATGTAGTAACTAAATAGCAATCGGCCAATGAATAACAATGTCGTCGCGAACAATCGAAAACTTGGCGTTAAGTCGATTATGACTTACGACATTTCATATTCACGACTGGAAGCTAATCAGTCACCCAGTGTATGACGAACTGTCAAGATCTGTAGCAACGCAGGCATAACAAGTAAGGATTGTTTTCCGGGACTTACAGATCTATCGAAGATAATCACACAATGGTAAATATGATTTCAGGAATATAGTGCCAGATGGAGTCAAGTGGCTATACGATCATATATTTCCAATCCGATATGGTAGGCAGCCAATGGTTCAGAACTGCCATAAAGACTTGTGCACTTACTAGAAGTCCAAATGAAAAGACGTTTATCTGTGTTGCACTGGAACCATTGGACTGTCCCACGTTGCTGGGCGCCAAAATGTAATGGACTAGTTTTGTGGAATTAGCGGTGGCACTCTTAGCGATTGGTTGCGGCTGTAGCTCGCCGGAAACTGGGGGTTCTTTCCGCTATAATCCATACATTCAAATTTGAAGTGCCTGGTGTCATAAGATTTCCAAACGATTTAATTTCGAACACATAACGATGGACAGTTACCCTTTTTGAATTTGAAGCTATAAAGAAAACGGACGGACGGACATCCTCCAGCTGACTACCCCATTGTTCGAACAAGAGAATGTGTGTTGATTACATCCCGAACCAGGTGTATGTGGTCCAATGGGCTACCCCCCCTTAATATGATCCTTAGATTGATCATCCTTGAGTTTCCTTTTTAGCCCTTTATGTACAATCTTAAAAGAAACTCCCAAAAATATGCTACACAAAATTTCCTTTCACATCAGCTACATCCTCGACCCTCAAACAGAAACTCAACACATCATAGAATCAAATATTCTTTCAAAATCCAAAATATATTGTTATAAATTCCATATTAAAATAATAATTTGTAAACAAATTTATAATAATGAATAAAGGTAGTATAACACTATATAAATATAAATAAATAATGTAGCATAAAGGAGATAATAACAAGGTCCAAACTTATGAATATATCTTTTTCTGTATTATGAATTTAACATCGGTTATTTTCCTTTTTTTTTAGATTTTAGGTATCGGCTTATTAAATAGTTTTTACGGTTTGGACGTTATTATTATTTATTATACAAGATTATTATTTCTAACATTTAAAATTTTTTCGAATTGATAATCTTTTTAACATTTTTTTAACATAATATAAAATGTTCATTCCTTTAGTTGTTTAACAATGTTATTTCGGTTCATGCTTTTAACTTCTTTTCTTTTTTTTTTTTATTTGTCTTTCTGATATATTTGCATTTTTCTTTAAGGTTGAACAATTATTAAAGTTTAGAAAATCTTTGCTTTTTTTTTTTTTTTACATAAACTGATTCTTCAATATTTCATCTTGTGGTAATTGTGTGAGTTGTATGATTGGTTTAAATTTAATTATTTTTCTTCATATTTGTTAGAAAGTTTTTTTTTTTTAGTTTAATTTCATAATGATTATGTATGGAGAAAAAATAAGTCATAAGGATTTTGATTGCGTAACGGCCTGACACGTGTTTTTTATGAAATCTACATTATTTTCATTAGTCTTTCCGATATCTTCCCCGTTTTTGCTTTTCAAGCTTTTAAAATTCGTTTTCATGTGTTCTTCGACTTATTCTCCTACTGTGCTCGTTATGTTTCTTTAATTCTTTCAGAAACATGTTTCATAATGTTATGTACTCACTCAACATTTTCATTCTCTTAGCAAGGTTAAGAACCTGACTTCCTCGGGATACATAGTTGCCTGCGCGTTTGGATGATTGATGCCAGTGGCCACCAGGTGGGTCTGGCTATCTAATTGAAACTGCTAGATGGTCCTGAGTGTTCTTCTACCAAAACGCCGTTTTGTTGCCAACACAATATCCCGAGGTTAAAAGAAAAAAAAACACACAAAAACAGTATTGATATGCAACACAGTTTCGGGTCTAAGAAGAATAACAAATCGTGATGAAAACAAATTAAATGTTTGAAAGTTTACACTGTAACTGTGAAATAGCAATCTTATTACTTCGACTTCAACATCAATAATGAACAATAGCAGTTACCATGAGGTTCATATACCACCATGTTTTTGCCCTCATCTCACGACTTTGAGAAAGGTCAACTCCTATCCTGACTCCGTATCATCAACAACCATGGCCTATCTACTCCTTTTTTGTCCAAATGTTGGTCGAATCGCAAATTGCCTCTGATTACCCATAGATGGCGTGTTTGTCGACATACGTTATGACTGGGGAATTCAAATACCTTTTCCAATAAAAAATGAACATGGCAACTATCATCATTTGTTCCGCCTATAACTTCCATTTCGTCACCTAATATGTAAGTCCGCCGTAGTCTCGTTTCCCAAAACCGCACTAAATTATTCTAAATGAGAACCGTTGGCAGATCACACATAAAATAAATTTTGCTAAAACAAAATAATCCTTAGGCATTGTAAACAAAAATTCCATTTAGATACATTGTGCTATATCTCAAACAATAAAAAAAACAAACGAGACATGTATCCAAATTCATTTGAAAAATCTGCTGCAAGTTTCAGTCATCCGCCATCATAACTGTAATAGAGTGGCCGTCACAAAATTTTCAACCATCTTTTTTTTATTTGTAAACAATAAATTTTATTTTGACAGCTGGGGGCCAAGTGTTGACAATCAAAATCGAAATTTGAACTGAAACCATTTTTGCGTTTTCTTTTAGCACTGGTCAACAGTGCAGAAAGAAAACAGCCCTATTGTCGTCCGGAATATCTTATAGTCTGTAAAGCGCATTATACACCAGCCCGCCATTTTGTTACGTGTTATAACACTTTTAGCAGAGTTACCAAGATAACATTCGAAACACGTGCTTTAAATATGCACCCTTTCCACGATCGACATGTCATCACAATAATTATTGAAAAGAAAAAACATGATATTAATTGTAAAAATGTAATAAATGATCTTTGTACATACGAAAGAATTTAAGTTATTAATTCCCCATTTTAAGTTCTGTTGTCCTTTTCGTGTTTAATGTTTATTTTTGGCTTTTAAGTTTGAAATACTGTCCTGACCACCAGTGCATCTACCAGTTTCTGGAAAATTTTGTTCGACACTCGGCGTTTCCCAGATACATGTGGTATACCAAATTGTAGGTATTGATGTCCTCTATCAATATCCGTTGTCACTTTTGTGTACGAAGTCCATTCCTGGCCCCAGCGCTGGAAATACTGTAATGACCACCAGTAAGTCCAACAGTTTCTGGAAAATTTTGTTCTACACTCGGCGTTTCCCAGATACATATGGTATACCAAATTGTAGGTATTGATGTCCTCTATCAATATCCGTTGTCACTTTTGTGTATGAAGTCCATTCCTGGTCTCAGCGCTGGAAATACTGTCCTGACCACCAGTGCGTCCAACAGATTCTGGAATATTTTGTTCTACACTCGGCGTTTCCCAGATACATGTGGTACACCAAATTGTGGGGAATAATATCCTCTATCAAGTTCCGTTGTCACTTTTGTGTACGAAGTCCATTGCTGACCTCAGCGCTGGAAATACTGTCCTGACCACCAGTTCGTCCAACAGTTTCTGGGAAATTTTGTTCTACACTCAGCGTTTCCCAGATACATGTGGTATACCAAATTGTAGGTATTGATGTCCTCTACCAAGTTCCGTTGTCACTTTTGCGTACGAAGTCCATTCCTGGTCTCAGCGCTGAGAATACTGTCCTGACCACCAGTAAGTCCAACAGTTTCTGGAAAATTTTGTTCTACACTCGGCGTTTCCCAGATACATGTGGTATACCAAATTGTAGGTATTGCTGTCCTTTACCAAGTTCCGTTGTCACTTTTGTGTACGAAGTCCATTCCTGGCCTCAGCGCTGGAAATACTGTACTGACCACCAGTAAGTCCAACAGTTTCAGGAAAATTTTGTTCTACACTCGGCGTTTCCCAGATACATGTGGTATACCAAATTGTAGGTATTGATGTCCTCTACCAAGTTCCGTTGTCACTTTTGTGTACGAAGTCCATTCCTTGCCTCAGCGCTGGAAATACTGTCCTGACTACCAGAGCGTCCAACAGTTTCTGGAAAATTTTGTTCTACACTCGGCGTTTCCCAGATACATGTGGTATACCAAATTGTAATATTGATGTCCTCTACCAAGTTCCGTTATCATTTTTGTGTACGAAGTCCATTCCTGGCCTCAGCGCAGGAAATAGTATTCTGTCTGTTCGTCTTATATTAATTCAGTTTCTGTCGTCTCTGTGTCACCCTGTTATTTTTTCGATAACCCTGTTATCGAAAGTTAGCAACGTCCCTATCTTCACGCAGGTGAATGTTTCATATTTTAATCTCATTTTCTCAATATATTTGTTATTCCGGGTTATACAAATATGGCCAAAATACCCACATGATTTTTCCATATCGTAATCATATCCTACACACTGTAGTACCAGACTTTCTACAGAATGGCCAAATAATATATTACAACCCACAATTGACCACATATCATGGCGAGATCTAACCAATAGACTTGTAAACCACTACTGCTAAGTAACAAAAATTACACTAGTTTACAAAAAAATTGTTTTCATGCACACTCGATGAAAGTCACCTTTTCTTATGTATTTTGATCTGCTGAATTCGAAAAAATTAAAAAAAGTTATAGAACAGATTTCGAGATATCCCGCTATTTTTAGTTTTTCGCTCTTTTTTGGCTAAACAAATTATATCTTGAGTTAGAAATGTCCGATTATATCGTTGGAACATAAATGAAAGGTATTAAGGTGACGAATAATTGTCTATAATTGGTTCTGTAATAAGTTAAGTGGTTCAAAAATTATCGATGCGATAAGGCCAAATTTTCAAAAAATCGTATTTTACAATGGACCTTTTCCGCCAGAATTCTTTGAGAGAACTGAATCGTTACTTTAAAAAATATATATAATAGGGTTGTTTTCTTTTAGCACTGGATACCCTAAGCCGTGAAGGACTAAAAGAAAACAGAGTACTCGTTTATCCAGGACATCTCCAAAAATATGCAACACTGTCATCAGCAGTTCAAAAACAATCACAGAAAAGAAGTGAAATCTTGCATTTTTAATGTATGAAATGCTCCAATTAGTAATAAATATTTACTGCTGCGATTATTTATGACACTATACCACTTTGAATTTCATGTTTTTCGATAAATTAGTCACAATAAAGTGCTATTGTGAATCGATGAAGCGTCACTTTGAGTAAATTCAAAATGTTTATGAATTGTAATTAGAAAATTGCCAACTAGTCTCTACTAAAGCCTTTATGACGCAGAGACAAACATTTCTTTGTAAATATTGAATTATTGAATAAAATAAATAAAAAAATATTTTCTTTTAATCAATAATTTATAGACTTATTTAAAAATTTTATATTTTTTTAATAATAATAATTTATTTAATAATTTATGAAATGTAATTTTTTAAAATCTATTGTAGACCCCCTGAAGAAGCGATTCAATATGGCAATCGCGAAATATTGGGAAAAATAAATAAAATATTCATTAAAGACCTCGAGCTTGAAAAATCATTAATTTATTATTATAACATAAGAAGGTCGAAGAAAATCAAATAAAATAATAAAAATTATTAATATTACTCAAATTGTCATTTATTCCGAATACATATGTATCGCCCGATAAATCATAAATGCTCTTTTGTACAAATGCATTAAAATTGCTTTTGGTTTATATTTCCTACACTTTTTTACTAACATTGTGTTTCATCCCAGGACGTTAGCCGATTTAAATTTTAATTCTAGAGATTTTGCACAAAAAATTGTCTCCAAATCTTTTAAGATAAATATTTCAATATGGGAATATAAACCTTCATAATAACTCCCAACAAATTTGAGGGAGTTGAGATGGTAACACAAAGCTATCAATGCATGGTCCAAGAGGGCTTAATTAATTAAATAAATGTCTGAATTGAATTGAAATTTTGGTGTACATCGTGGTGAAGGATATAATAGTCGGCCCCGCCCGACTTCAGACTTTACTTACTTGGTTTATTATATATTTACATTCTATTAGTTATATTTATTACGAATCATACCAGCATATACTGACATTAAAATATTATTTTATTAATACGTGTAATAGGATATATAAAATTAAAGGAATATTAAAGTAAAATTACTTATTCTCATCCATTGTTTCTACCTTCCAGTTAAGTTGCTGCCGTAACGATTTTGACCTTTTTGGATTTCAATCCCTACGAATAGAAGATAATAGAAGAGTTTCCCCCCAAAGGTTAGCGTCACTGAATATTACCTCATCATAAAAAATTACACTATAAAGACGAATGAATGGGGTTTTTCTACTGGTGTTTTCTTTATGTCATATTTCCTTTATATGCCATCACGTATATTGATAGACCTATATTGTTTTGTTGAATCTCAATGACTTCCAAATAAAAACCGTGAAATGTACATACAAATTAAAAACAAATATTTTATTTTTATGAAATTGCTCAAACGTCGAAAACAGGGCTGTGGAGTCGGAGTCTGAAAATTTTGCTGGAGTCGGTGTTGTAAAAAGTTTGCTCAACTCCGACTCCGGCTAAACTAATTCTTTTTAAAACACTTCACATTTTTTAACTAAACAAGCTTTTACGCAAAATCGTTTCCATTGCGTTCTTCATTCGATAAATGTAAGCTATGAATGTAAATGAAAATCAACTTCCAATTAAGGAGGTCATTTTATGTTTCCTAGAATGTTAGACTAGCAGATAGGTTGAATTGATCCATATTAATGTCCACCATCAAAGCAATTTATTTAAAATATTTCGAACAATCAATTTTATTTTTTTAAATTTTATTTTAAAACCATATACCTATATACATATGGCGAATATTGCCAGAATTTTTTTTTTTTTCAAACATTTATTTCTATAGAAAATTTTGTAAAACTTTATTTCTATAGAAAATTTTGCAAAATTGTATTTCTACAGACAATGTTGCTAAATTTTATTTACTTTATAATTTTTTTTTTTCAAAATATTGTTTATATTGATAATTTTTTCAAAAATTTATTTCTATAGAAAATTTTGTCAAAATTTTATATCTATAGAAATTTTTCTATAAAAAATATTCTTAGGGCCAGTTTCTCATTGTCTTGTTGTTATTTATCGTGTCGATAAAACAGCTGATCCCATACAAAAATTTTACTAACCGGAGGTCTATCCACCGGTTAAAATTAATCGGAGGATGAGAAACTGGCCATTATATTCTTTATTTCTATACATATTTTGGTCAACATTTTATTTCTATAGAAAATTTTGTCAACATTTTATTTCTACAACAAATTTTCTCAAAATTTTATTTCTTTAGCAAATATAAGTAAAAAATTTGTAAAAATTACTCAAATGTTCCTATACCTCTAATACAAATATATCGACTGATGAATCATGCACCCAGAAAAAAGTGCCTTCGAAACTAAAGCTGAGTACTATGTTCAGTTTTCAAGCTGAAAACCAGCTTGTTTTCACGGTTACTTTTTTTAATGAACTAATTCAGAAATATAAAATTATTTGCAATCAATTCCTTGGATCTTTTCCATCCATTATTTGGCAAGACTCGATCAAAATATAATCGTCTTCATAATTATATTTGTACTTGTAATTTAGTGTTTTGGTGAAAAAACCGAACATAGTACTCACCTTAAAGGTGAGTATTAAGTTCGAGATAAGCCGCTAAAATCGCCATTTTTTCACGATTACTTTTCTCTAATAATACTTTTTAAGGAATACAAACTTTGTGAAAACTTGCTTTGGGCTATTCCCCAACAAGTTATAATAAAATCTGCAACAAATATGTATAATTGTATGCCTTTTTTTACTGTTTTAGTTTTCACTTTAGTGAAAAAAGTCGAACTTAATACCCACCTTAAAGGAAAAAATTTTCATCAATATAGTTTATCCATTTTATTTCCATTAAGGTAAATTTTTGTGAAAAATAATAAAATTTACTCGTTTCAGTAAAAAAATCCTAAACTGTAAGCAGTTAGGAATAGTTCATTAACTAGAATAAGGCATGGAATTTTACTCATACTATTTTCTTCGCTGGGTATAAGAATTTACTACTGAAAAAGAAAATTTTATTCACCGATAACAAAGCATTCGTAAAAATAAACAAAAACCGAACTAAAACCAAGTTTCCTCAAAATTAGTAAAATTTCTTATAAAATGATAATTGCGACTTCCTTTATAATAGAAAGTTTTTCATACATACGAACAACACTTGGCATAGAAAAATATTTTAGTTCATTCGTACTAAGAAGTATGCAATCCTTTCAAAACTTAAGGAAACACACTTGTTAGAATATAGGAAATTTTCCTAAATTTCTATTGTCTACCTATAATCGATACCTGTCATCGTAATCGATGTGTTTGCGCGTGGGTGTAATCGATATATTTGCGCGTCGGTTGTTTTTTTAGTTGGAATCGCGTTGTTTTGGTATACGGAGAGATTGTTAAAAAATAATATGGTAAAATAATATAATAAATAACAAATAAAATATATAAAATATTTGTTATTTTAAATTAGTGAGAAAAATTTTCGTTTTTTAAATAAATCTATCAATGTTCGTGATAGTGTATAAAGAAAGAAAACACCAGCAGAATAACAACCCTTTCATTTGTCTTCATTTTGGAATCTTCAATTATCAGGTAATATTCAGTGACGCTAACCTTTTGCAACAAAAATGTTTTATGATTTTTTATATTTGTAGGTATTGAAATTGTAAAAGGATGACAAAATCGTTAGGCAGCAACTTATTAAAAGTGAAAAGTACAAGAAGAAGAAAAAGTGCGTTTTACAGTTGATAATATCACACGGAAATTGGAAATAGTGGAATAATAAACTAATATTTCAAAGAGATTCGATGCTGTTGATTCTTAATAAATATATTCAATATATTAATAAAACATGTCTTTTATTGAAGATAAAATTGCTTATAGAAATAAATAAAATTGTATTTAAAAACGAAGGTAAGCAGTTCTAATTATGAAGTAAAAGTTTTACCACAAATGTGTAAGATTTGTCGAAATGAATGAAAAAAATTTCAATAAAATCATTCCATATATGAATTCAAATTAGTTAAATTTTTTCATTCTGTAGTATAGTGGTATGTAAATATAGGAAAATGTTAACTAATATATGGAATGCATTATTCCTAATTTCTACGAAAATCACATCGTTCAAACAAATAAAAATGTCTTTGGCGCTATACGAAGTTCAACTTTCTTCACAATGAGTTCATTTTAACTTAAAGAAGGGGTCACTTTTTTCTGGGTGTGAATGCATTTTTGCAAAATTGTCTAAAAAATTGTAAATAAAAAATTTAAAGGATTTGAGATGCCTTCAATAGTTTTGTTCCACAATATGTAGCAGGGTATAATACAATGAGCTCCGTTCGACTTTGAACTTTCTTTACTTATCTATAAATACATATACTGAAGACTGTTGGTAGCTGCTCATATTGTAATGTGTATTTATATAATTATTTTATTTATTAAACATAGGGCAGACATTGACTTAAATTTAAAATATAGAGTTCAATTGGCATCAAATGTTTTGCACACACAAATAAATACGATAATTTATATCGATCCATTTACGAGGCTGATGAAAAATGCTGAAGTCGGAGTCGAGAAAAATTGGCTGGACTACACAGCCCTGGTCAAAACACTACCGGGTACACCGGTATGAAATGTTTTTTGTTTCATGTGATACTAATTTTCCACACATTTGAATCTTTCCCATTGTTTGTTCCCAATAAACACAGGATGAGCGTTTTTCAAATGCAACAACTATTCAGTTTGAGGGTAAATATAATTTTCAACATAAATTCAACTTGAATTGAAACAGCTCATCTTCAATATATCTTCAAATTGATTGCGAATTACTTCCAATTTGCCAAAATGTTGATGAAATCTTTGAAAAGGTGTTGAAGATAATATGAGAAAACTTTGACAAAACACTACGCTAAAATGCAACGAAAAAATCATGTGGTTTTCAATACTTATTTGTGCAACGAAGTTCGTGGTCAATTGGAAGAAATAAAAAAAATGGAAAATTTTAGACAAATAACTGAATTTACTCCAAATAGTTTATAATAATAGGTAAGTGAAAATAAAAGAACATTAAGGAAGTTACTAAATGTATCTCTCTTTGCAGAAAACTAAAATTATGGATTCTATGTTCTTGAAAACATTAAAAAGCTGACCGATGAAAAAATGTTGGACAATTGACTGTGACTGCTTCAAATAGTTTATAATAATTGGTAAGTCAATATGAAAAATTAAATCAACATTTTAGAGAAGTCACTAAATTTAAATCTTTTTGCAGAAAACTAAAATCTTTGGATGCTACATTTTTGCAAACATTAAGAAGCTGACCAATGAAAAATGAGTGGCTTATCGACAAGAAAAAGTTTCCATAAACCTTTCAAAGTGCAACCAATTAAAATTGTTAAAAACAACCAATTGTTAAAATCAACAACTTCTGGATGAAAATGTGCATCACATCGTCAGTTTAATGTGCTTTACAGACTATCAGTTATTCCGGACGACAGTGCTCGTGTCGAACATATCCCATATATTGTGCACATTATAAGTTAAGTCCGAAGGCATAATCGATACTGCTGCATTTTTATGGGATCGGTAACACATTTACCCTTGCCGACAAGTCGCATCGATCCGACATTCTTTACAAACACCGACATTCCGTCCGGAATAACTGATAGTCTGTAAAGCGCATCATTTATCACTAAATTGTCGTATCACTAAATTGGATGAACAAATGATTTCGTGCTGGATTTGTTCAACAAGTTACCATTCAAAATGTGCGCAATTAGCAGCACGCACAATTGTCAACTTACGTGAAGATAAGGGTCTACGGTGGTGCTGTGAAAAGTGCAAACATATTGATGGCGAGTTTTTTACCTTTTTTAAAAACTGTAGAGCCAGACTTGATGATATTTCGAGGGATTTTGATTTGATCTCAGATCGCTTTAAAAAATATAAAAATCTTCTTGATAATTCTTCAAACTTGGACATAGTGTTACAATCACCAACTGAAAATTCCAGAAAAAGGAAGAAATCTAAATCTAACAAGAATTCATCTAACAATGAGATTGAAACAATTTCTCCGACACTAGTTAACGCCAATAATAATATTCAGGATTCAGAGACTGTTGTCATTCCTACTAACAACGCTGAAACTGCACCTTTACCTATTCCACCTATTATTATTACCCCGTCGCATTCGAATTCACTGACCACTGGAACAGTAGTGGCACCAGCTACTGTGTTAACTGATACTAATGCATTCTTTTCTCCTTTTAATACACCTACAAATCAATCGCCTGCTGGTTCAGCTCCAAAACCTTTAAGGGTCTTACCCCCAATGAAAACCATTTTTGCTGCCCGTTTTGCTCCAGAAACAACTGAGGATGATATTCATTTCTACATAAAATCAAAACTGAATGCAAATGTAGACATTAAGGTATCTAAACTGCAATTTGTAGAGAGGAGGAACAAGTCGTCATTTAAAATTTTCGTACCTGAGGACATTTTTGACACAGTGGTCAATCCGGAATTTTGGCCTTACAGAGCTGTGGTGCATGAATTTGTTTTTAGAGATAGAGTTGCCCGTTTACCTGCACGTCCCGTTGAGCAATCAAAAAACTGAATAAAACCCTGTCTGATACAAATTTTACTTTAGTTTATCAGAATGTTAGGGGACTTAACACAAAATTATGCAACCATATACGGATAGCTTTGGCTTTGATTATGATTTGATTATATTTACTGAAACCTGGCTTCAAAGTAATATCTTAAATACTGAAATCTTATGCGACAAGTACCAAATTTATAGATGTGACCGCACAAATGGTTTGAAGAAATCTGGTGGCGGCGTCCTAATTGCTGTTTCTTCGCAATTTGCTTCATCAAAAATTGATATTCTAAATGAACTTCAAATTGAATATTTAGGAGTGAAAATAAGGTGCGGCCATAATTCATTGTTTGTGACTTGCTCCTATATTCCTCCTGGTTCTTGTAACGATGTTTATAATGCTCATTTGACTGCTATCCAATCGGTCCTATCTACTGTGAGATCCTCTGATTTGATTGTTTTGTCTGGTGATTTTAACATTCCATCTATTACATGGAAATATTGTGAGGAAATGAATTACTCCGTACCAATGCTAAGAAATGGATATCAATCTGAATTTGTTGAAAACTTGTTAAAAGATGGTCTTTTTCAAATTAGCAACATACAAAATTTGAAAAATAAACTACTTGATTTATTTTTTACAAATGAACTAAAAGATGTGTTTTTATCACGCGTCAATGCCGTCGTAAATCCTGAAGATGTTCATCATCCCACTGTCTGTATGAATATAAATATGTCTTTTTCGAGATCTATGCGAAAAAAACTCGTATTGAAAACTGATAAAATATTCTCTTTTAATAGAACTGATTACGAAAAACTGAACTCATTACTATTAAATGTGGATTGGAATAAAATCTTACCAGCGAGAAATCTTGATGAATCAATAAATACATTTTATGAAACTTTGAATTCATTCATTGCCCAATATGTTCCATTAATTCGAATAACTTCTCACACTGGTCCACCTTGGAATGACAGTAAATTACGTAACTTGAAGAATAGAAAGAATAAACTTTATAAAAAGTATAAAAAATCTGGATCTGTGACTGACTACGCAAACTACTCAATTGCTCGTTCAGAATACAACCTGTGGAATGAACAATCCTATAACAATTATTTATCGAAAATTAAAAATGAACTGAAGCTTAATCCAAAGTCATTTTACAGATTTGTTAATTCTAAACGTCAATCAAATGTGTATCCAAGAACCCTTCACTATGGTGCTGTTGAAGGGGATGATAATGAATCTATATGTAATTTGTTTTCAAAGTTCTTTGCAACAACTTACTGCCATAAGGATTTCAAGCAATCTGATGCGTACCCATATAAGATACAGGAATATTCGA
This sequence comes from Haematobia irritans, assembly GCF_050003625.1. NCBI lineage: Eukaryota > Metazoa > Arthropoda > Insecta > Diptera > Muscidae > Haematobia > Haematobia irritans. Next base: position 48,805,339 of record NC_134399.1, read on the forward strand.
CATTCACTACTCCATTTATTTCTCCTGATATTGTGATGAGTTATATGGAAAAGATAAAATGTTCATATCGCCCGGGCCCTGATGGGATTCCCAGTAACATCCTCAAATATTGTGCTCATTCTCTTTCGACTGCTCTTTCATTTCTGTTTAATGAATCTTTGCGCACAGGTCTCTTTCCTACGTTGTGGAAGAATTCATTTATCATTCCGCTATTTAAAAATGGAAGCAAGTCAGATATTACGAATTATAGAGGCATTGCTAAATTAAGTGCTATTCCAAAACTGTTGGAGAAAATTATTTCTAATAGTTTGAATCATCAAGTCTCCTCTCTTCTATCGCCTAAACAACACGGCTTCCGTAAATCTTGTTCGACCATAACAAATATCTTGGAATTGACTACAATGGTTAATGAAGGCTTTAGAGATCGTTTACAGACTGATGTCATTTATACTGCTTTTAGTAAGGCGTTTGACAAAGTAAACCATTCACTTTTACTGTACAAACTGCATCGCATGGGCTTCAGTGAATTAATGGTATCCTGGTTTGAAAGTTATCTAAAGAATCGTACACAATTTGTAGTATTTGATAACATTATTTCAAAATCAATACATGTGCCTTCTGGTGTTCCACAAGGCAGTCATCTTGGCCCTCTATTGTTCTGCTTATTTATAAATGACCTTCCATCAGCCATTAAATATGGTTACACTCTCATGTATGCTGACGATGTTAAAATTATAAAGGTTATTCGGAATAGTGATGACCAATCCTTACTCCAATCTGATCTGAATAGCATGTACAGATGGTGCTCATCAAATATGATGGAACTGAACATAAGGAAATGCAAGCATATCTCTTTTTATAGATTAAATTATATCGACACGAATTATAACTTGAATGGCACAACGCTTGAAACTGTTGAATCCTTTAAAGATCTTGGAATACTTTTGGATCGTAGGCTAAATTTTAGATCTCACATTTCTATGACTGTAAATAAGGCCTATGGATCATTTGGATTTGTCAAGCGCTGGAGTAAGGAATTTTCTGACCCATTTGTTACAAGAAACTTATATACTTCACTTGTGCGTCCTATCCTGGAATATGGATCTGTAATTTGGGACCCACAGTACCAAATTCATTGCAATCGTATTGAATCTGTTCAGAAACAATTTTTACTGTTTTGTTTACGTCGGAATAACTGGACACCTCAAACCTTGCCGTCTTACAAAGAAAGACTATCGCTCATCAAATTACCTACACTGAAAAGTAGACGTACCATGCTGAATATCTGTTTTATGGTTGATTTAATTAACGGAAGATTTAAATCTGACTTCCTTATTAACAGCATATCATTCAATGTACCCTTTAGACCTACCCGCAACTTTGAACTGCTCCACATTGAATACTTTCGAACGAACTTTGAAAACAACGATCCACTTCGCCGTCTTTGTAAAGAATTCAATAAATTTTATTATTATCTTGATTTGTCAGAAGAGAAATACAATGTAAAGAAAAAGATAACATTATTATTAAATACTTGATATATTAACAAACGATATGTATATAATGTAATATATTACTGTTAGTCTGTAAGGGTTTAATCCATAGATGAAAATAATAAAAAAAAAAATTATCAGTTTAAAATGGATATTTTGTGAATTCCTTGTGCTGGAAATCTATTCTAAAGGTGGGTACTATGTTTGTTGGCACGAAAAAAACTTCACTTAACCATTCTTTCGCGTTGAAAAATGAGAGTGTTGACAATAGATTTCGAACGAAGAAAACAGCTATTTTGGAGCTATTCTGCGTTTATTTCTCAGCAATTTAATTGACAACAGCGCCAAACGTCATAATATTTTTACGTATACATACGCAGCAGCTGATTGTTTCCATACACGCATTCATAATAATTTTTTTGAAGTGTTTTTCTACCAGTTTTTGAATTGTTTTGAATCAAATCTCACAAAGCACTGGACAATAATAATCCAAATGGATTCCGTCAATTTGTTATGCAAACTTTTACATCCGAAGCAATTGACAATCCGTTCAGCAACAAACTTAATTCAGTAACAAAACAATTGGTGAAAACCCCTACTCGTTCATTGGAATATACAAAGAAGACACATAAGGAACAAAATCATCATAGTTTGAATAAAGTCGAATATCTTAAAATCGTCGTTATCACACCACCATGGAAAGACAAATGCGTGTGAGAATTTTCAAGCAAAATTTAAAAATCATACAGGATTTGAATGCAAATGAGCGTGGTAGTGCCTAATATGGTATCACTGAATTTGCTGATTTGACCAGTACCGAATATAAACAACGTACCGGAATGTGGCAACGAGATGAGGGTAATGCTGCTTTAACCCCTAAAACTGAAATTCCAGACATTGAATTGCCCAAAGAATTCGATTGGAGAGAAAAGGTCAATGTGGCTCTTGCTGGGCTTTTAGTGTTACCGGCAATGTCGAAGATTTGCATGATGTCAGGACTGATAAACTGGAACAATATTCCGAGCAGGAATTATTAGATTGTGATACAACAGATTCAGCTTATAATGGTGGTTTGCCCGATAAAGCTTATGATGCCATTGAGAAAATTGGAGGTTTAGGACTTGAACTTGAAATGAATTTCCCTTCATGCACGCAAAGAACAATGCCGCTCCAATACATCGAAAATCCATGTTAAAGTCAAAGGTCATGTTGATTTACCCAAAAACTCATACATGTGGTGGCTGTCTGTACAACTCTTTCAAAGGTTTTTGTGCAGCCATCATGGAAATTCAAACCATACCATTTCTCATACTTAATACCACCACTCCATACCCAATAAATTTTCACGCGGTCCAGCACGTTCTATTTTCAAATTTTAATGCTGTTTTATGACACCAACAGGAAGGAAATCGAATTATCAATGCAAAAGTGTTTACAAATAATGTTTAAGATATTTAGGGCCAGTTTCTCAATGTCTTGTTATTAGTTGTCGTGTCGATAAAACAGCTGATCCCATACAAAAATTTTACTAACCGGAGGTCTATCCACCGGTTAAAATTAATCGGAGGATGAGAAACTGGCCATTAATGTTTTGTTCTTATTTGTTGATATGTTAAATAAGATTATTATTTTTCAATTGGTATTGTAGTGTATGATGTAGTGAAGTGTATTATTATATATTTTATTTTGACGAAAATGAATAAATTAAGGCCGGTATGCACCTCTAGCGAAATTTTCGGTAGCAAAAATTTATTTAAGTCTACAACAAAAAAACAGAGCTGTGTACATAAATTTTAAACCAGCTAATCGCTTTTAAAAATTGTTAATATATGTTCTTACGAAATTGAACGCTACCGAAAATTTCGTTAGCATAAATAACAATGAATTTCTTATGGGGCTGAAATTTTTCGCTAGAGGTGCATACCGGCCTTTATACAAAATTCATAGAATTTTGGCTTTGACTTTCAATTTGAAGTGGGGATAGCATTCATACAAATTTTGATTGAAAAGTATTTGCAACGATGTTAATTTTTAATTTGACTCGCATCAAAAATTGTTTGAGAAATTATTGAGTAGCGATGCATTTCAATTTGAGGATAACCCTTGAGACATTATTGCTAATGTGTTGAAATTTACTGTTGAGGGTAATGTCTCTTTTTGTTGAGAACGCGATATTCTCAACTTGTATATTACACTAATCCTTTGAAAAAATGTTTGAAGAATTGTTGAAATTTAGCATTTTTCAAACGTTTGTGTTTATTGGGTTGGGCAAAATTTAAAATTCCTACCATTTGTTTTGACTCAAAGTGTCATCTCCATTCAATATCAGCATCTTCAAACTTTTTTGTTGATCTTCCACGTTCTTCATTTCTCACATCACAATCTTTATTTCTGTTCAACTATTGGAGAACTCCTACGCTTTGAGTTTTTAAGCAGTTCTCCCGTACATATGTTCTTGTTTAACAATGGCACCACGTTTAGAACCATACGAGACCATGGATCATGAGAACGCTCGTTGTAAACCTCTGAATTAAATGCCTTAAAAGAAGATACGAGACTGGAATCGACTTTTCTTAAGAATAACTTGCATGATGCCATCACATCTTCAGCACAAGTTTGTAAATACAATGTATATTGAAAGTCTATATCAACAGCTAACCAATCTCATACATACCAAGCAGAGAATGAAGCCGACCCATTTTTGTCGGGGGCGCCTAATACTAATTTTTTGCTTCCGGCGGAGGCGGCGGCTTGACGGCTAAGCCGATATAAATTTGTCTTATCGACGGCGGACAATTATCCATAATAAAAACAATTTGATGTTATGCGCTTTACAGACTATCAGTTATTCCGGACGACAGTGCACGTGTCGAATATATCCCATTTATTGTGCACATTATAAGTTAAGTCTGAAGGCATAATCGATACTGCTGTATGTTTATGGGATCGATAACACATTTATCGATTATTTAGTCATCGCCGACATGTCGTATCGATCCGACACTCTGTAAGATTCTTTACAAACACCGACATTCCGTCCGGAATAACTGATAATCTGTAAAGCGCATTATCCGAATGGTAATGAGATTAGTTGTACAACTTATCTTCCACACATACACACACATTTACACATAATTCAAATGTTCTGAGCCAAATTTTTGCAAAATTATTATAGCAACTTGATACTGACGGATTTTGGGTGGAAAGTTAAACATTTTGACAAAAAATGCAGCCATTATTAATAATTTTTTCTGATTCAAATCAATATTTTTGATTAATTGCCGGCTAACTTTGAGTCGAGATGAGTCGACAAATTCGGCGACGGCTTCGACTGGTAAAAACTAGTCGGCGGCGGCTAAAATCGGCGGCGCGACTCGGCGGCTTCATTCTCTGATACCAAGGCATAACAGCGGCACAATTTTCTCCTTAATGTTATTGTTTATAAAAAATATTGATATCAAATCGATTTCTGCTATCGATTTTTTCATTGTCAAACAAAAATTGAAGTGTGGTCAATGCGTGCGATTTTAATCGAAACGTTTGACGCGGACATTGTCGTCCGGAATAACTTATAGTACTCTGTTCGGTTTTCGCGTTGAAACTCCATACAAAATGTAGCATACGTCGGTCCACTGAAAAAAAAATCATAGTCCCTAATCCTTACTCAAAGGTCCAAGGCAATGGCACGCTTCTGGCCAGCCTTATTGCTCGTCGGATGGGGTGGGATCTTGCCACCTTCGAACAAGGAGATCGATGCTATAATTTAAAAAAATTGTGTTGCGTGCGGTTGTCGCAGGGAAAATGGAAAAACAACAGACAAGATAGAATCAGGGTTTAGAGCACCTCGAAGTGTTCAGGGTCTGTACTTAGATGTCATTCGTACAAACATATAGCCCGCCCTTCCTGTTTACCCTAAAAATCCGATATCGAACGAAAATAACTGGTAAACCCACACATTGTAACCCTACCCTTTTACCTTCGGCCCCTACATATCAAAATCGAAAATATTTAGTTCATATTCATAGAATGAAAATCCATATATTTAATCCAAACAAGACCAAAAGTTAATGTCGAAAAGAAAAAAAAATCATTTAACTATAACATTCATAACAGTTTTCTTTGATACATGTAAATGGTAGAACATTATAGCCGAGAGCAAATGATATTACAGATTAATTACTATAAAAAGAATTCAAAATTCACAGATTCAAATTATATGCAATAACCAAATTATAAAAAAAAATAAATTATTCGTAAACTTTCCTATATATAAATAGAGCTATTTTTACTAACAACGCAGCAACATTAAAATCGGAAGCGAAAAGAAAAAAACTACCAGTATCTGCGAGATTTTATCACGAATGTTAGACGAAAAAAAATATTTCGATACATTTAACCTAATGCAAACAAAACAACAACCACAATCGTGATCATTAGGTCTTTGACCCACTATGTTATTCTTCACACCGATATAAATGTTAACATGCGGGGCAAATTAAAATCAAATGAATTTTGGTAAATTTATTGTAATTTCTTCGATATTATAGGTCGAAATAGGTTTGCAAGCCAAGTTATATATACAAATTTTGATTCCACGGTAATATTTTTCAAAATAGTAATGCTATGCGAACGGATAATCATTTAAAAATCATAATTGCAATTTCGTTACCGAAATCGATGCACATATATAATTAACATCAAGTCCAGTGCTTCCAAAACTGCGCATGACTATTTAGTGTAACACCAACATGGGAGATTAACAGATTCAACAGAAGTATGTTATTGTGCATTCGTTAGCATAGCAATACTACAATTTAACTAAAGTGTATATGTATTTAACGGCAGGATTACAAGGACTATTTTAATTAACAGTAAAAACACATTTTCGTATGAAAAACAGGATTCAAAAAGGTATATAAACAATATTATTTAAATTAGTTTATATTTTAATATTTTTCTGAATTTATACGGATCAACTGAGAGACTCAAATAACGGGAGTTATACGAGTTTCTCTCAGCATACAAACTGCCAAAAATACATATCACACAAGTACAAAAATTAAACAAAAGAAAATCTGGATCACTTACTTTGAACATATGCTGCTATCCAACGATGAAAGGCCTTTCAGGGGTGATGAGCAGGAGGGGGTTTTGTTCACTTTGAATATATTCCTGTGGTATTATTTTTCTTTTGTTTTAATTGTCCATTCACGTATATATTCATATACGAATGTTATGTTCTTAATGTCTTTTTGTTTGTTTTTTTTATGCACTTTAAATATTTTTTCTTTAGTTATATTTATACCGATGGAAGCAAAAAAAAATAAAAATTTATTCCAACCGTTATGTTTCAAAAATTATGAAAACCGATTTTTAGCCGGAATCTGTAACTTCGAATGGAATTACTTAAAAATTGAAAATTAATTGTAGATTGACTTTAAGTTTTCAACGCTTCACTTCCGATTAATTTTATGCAAACTTATTAAACTATATTAACAAATATTTACACCTCAAATTTCAATCACCAAGTTTCAAAATCAAAGGATCAACCGAAAGTACGGTGTTGTTATGATGGTTTTTTTTTTTCCTCAAATAGGATATCAGGACGACAGAAAGGCTAAAAATCCAAAATTGTTATTTCACTCCACTTTCTGCACAATTTACACAGCCCAAGAGCCCAACAAGGTATTTATCAGCCTAAGATACCCGACGGACACAATCACCGCGGTATTGAGCCTTACCGACGTCACCAACTCGCAAACCGGCACTAACAGCAACCCACTGATAACTGTGCTCTCCTATCGAATTTGGTTTATTGGCAAAAATAGGAGAGCAATGGTGACAGACGAAAGGGGTCTTCAAAGCGAATCTGTGGAGGAATTGAGAGTCTGTTATATGTATCATTCCTTCGTCCAAGAGAGAAGTGTAAAACAAAATTACCATTTATGTTTAGCCAAGAGACTTTGGAGCGTAAATGATATTGGACAAAGCCCAACAGAAATAACAGGGAGCCAACGATATCCAACCAGCAAAAGGCTAATTCCAAGCAAAATCGCCCAATAACAGATAACCTCCAACTAAAGCTGGAGAAATCTTCGGGTTGCAGCAAAATTTAGTTTCCCTCAAAGGATCTTTGTTGTAGAATTTTCCCACTCGAAGTATCCTTTAAGTCTGAAGCACAAAAAAGAAAAGTATATTTTCTCAACAAGCCAAAACCAAGCAAAGAAAAAGATATCAGTTCTCAAACAGTTTAGGGAAACTTACATGGCTGTGATCAACAACGATGAAAAAGAAAAATTCCAACTAAAGAGCAATAGTTTGCCTTCCACGAGAAGTCAATGTGCCGGATACCAAAATTCAAAGGAAACTGTGGAAGATGGCTATCACAGCACCCCCTTTTCTACCCTTTCATAACTCCGAAAAGAACCACATCGGCCATTATCAAACAGCATCATACATTTTCCAAGGACAATATGGCTCCCCATTCCAAGAAATGCTCACTCATACATCCCAAAAATATTAATGTGGTCGTAAAAGCTACACACTTTTGCCATCAACATAGGCAAATTTTCACCACACGGACGAAAAAAAACTATCTCTCAGGACACGACCGAGCGAGGAGTCGAACCCAGGTTTCCTGCGCCGTAGTCCAACACACTTCCTCTGAGCTATGAAAAACAGGCGATCACTGTTAATCCGTTAACAGCAGCTGCCCCATTAACAGTGACTCACTTAACAGCGGACAGAGCATCAACAGCGCTACCTCAAACTAATGATCTGCCCATAAACCCACTCACCCAAGCACACAAAGAAGAAAAATCATAGCAAAATAAAAAAATAAAAATTAAAAATAAATAAAAAGTAAAAAAATAAAAAAAAATAATTCTATATTTAAAAAGAGGATGACGGGTATCGAACCCGGGCATCCGGAGTGATAGTCTGACATACTCTTCACTGGACCATTGAATTTGCATGCTAAAACAGCAACCACATAATCGATAGCAGAGGGTTCAGGCTAATAGTCGATTCATACGCAAAGCTGAGAAGTAAAATATTAAAATACCAATTGCTAACATTACGGTTCATGCTGCAAAGAAAATATCAGCAGTTTACGCAATTGCCCACTAAAATAGAAATATCTCAGATACTTATGTTAGCGAAAATTTCATTTAGATGCCCAAATCCTTATGTCCAACCTTATGAGTTGAACGGGCCATATAAGGAAACTATTTCAGCTACTTGCGCCACTACATATACCCCCCACCAAGATCAGCCACCAGAGACTACCAGGAAATGACGGCTGATACCGCAAGTAGATGTTAACTACTGTTTAATATCCTTTGCATGATATGTGCCTACTAACTTCCCTTGTAGATCCTCAAGCTCATAATAAGAATTACCAATTTTCCGACGTATGCGGGCCTTTAAAAATGTTGGAGCCAGCTTAGAGTTATAGCCTGTCTCAAACTTACTCTGACTGAAATTCCTTCTAAACACTTCCTGACCAACTTTATACGTAACCTCTCGCGATCTAAGGTTGTATGCCCTCTCGTTTCTCTCAAATTGTCTCCTCATAACCCTAGCCGCTTTACTCCTTACGATATCAAAAGAATCAGAACGATCAAATCGTACCGAACGATCCTCAAGTAAATTGAGCTGTCTTAACAAGCGATAGCTAGATGCATTCGTCACCATATGCTGGCCAAATGCCATAAAATATGGAGATGTTCCAATGGATGAATGAAGTGATGATCTTAGGGCACATGAAATACTACTCAACTTCTCATCCCAATCCTTCTGATCCGGGCGAACGTATGCCTTAATGGCCGAAAGAACAGAGCGGTTTACCCTCTCAGACGCATTTGCCTGAGGGGAATGAACAGCGGTATAAACATGAGATACATTATAGGACTTCAACAAGTCATTAAATTTATTCGCCTTGAACTGAGTACCATTGTCGGATACAACAATCTCAGGAACACCAAAAGTATGAAACAAATACTCCTCCATATAATTCACTATAGCATCAGCGGTAAACTTACGAACGGGATGAATAAAAACAAATTTGGAAAAATGATCCAAAACGATAAAAATACCTATATGTCCTGATCTCGACCTCGGATATGGACCCAAAAAATCGACATACAATTTTGAAAGAACCGTCTAGTCTCCCCAGTGTCCCCCATTGGCGGTCTCAAAATCTGGTTCGAATGTTTCGTAGCCTTACAAACCTCACACGAGTTGATATAATCACGGACGTCATTCACCATACCTGGCCAGAAGTAAAAACGCCTGATTTGCTCAAGTGTCTTGTTAATGCCTGCATGCGCAGACATGGGATCGTCATGGTGTTTCCTCAAAACGTCAGGTACAAGACCCTTAGGAACCCAAAGCTTCCATGCTAAATCATCAATAGTTTGTTCCCCGACAGCATGATCAGTCCTTCTATATAAATACCCATCGACAATTTCCAAGTCAGGTGTGGAGTCGATATTCTTTTCAACCCTTTTCAGCAAGTCAACATAGTCATCGGATAAAAAATGAGTAGATTTTAAATCTACAAAAACCCCACGGTTATTCCCTGCTTCGGACAAACCAAATATCTCGGACAAGTCATCGGTATTGACACGTGAAAGTGCATCAGGAACTACATTCTGCGACCCCTTTCTATGCTCTATTTTAAACCGATATCCCTGAAGTTTTAAAGCCCATCTGGCCAGCCTTGTACTTAAGTCACTCTGGGACATGAGCCACTTTAATGATGCATGATCAGTGACCACAGTGAACTCATGACCTTCGACATAAGCTCTGAACTTTTTAATGCTCAACATGGCAGCCAAACATTCTTGTTCGGTGACACTATAGTTACGTTGGGCTTGGTTAAGTTTCTTGGACATGAAAGCTATGGGAAACTCTTCGCCCTCCGCATTTTTTTGCACCAATACTCCTCCTATCCCTGTTTTGCTAGCATCACAGTGTATATAAAACGGCTGTGAAAAATCTGGGCTGTGTAAAACAGGAGCTGAGCACAGAATGGATTTTAATTCTTCAAAAGATTTTTGGGCATCATTGGTCCAAACAAATTTTCGATTGACTTTGAGAAGATCAGTAAGTGGGGCAGAAATGGCAGCATAGTTCCTAATGAACTTTCTGTACCAACCTGACATACCTAAAAATCGTCTAACTTGTTTAACAGACTTCGGCGTCGGAAATTCTGCGATGGCCGCTACTTTGTCCGGGTCTGTTCGAATTGTCCCGTCCCCAACTACATGGCCTAAATATCGGACTTCAGTCATACAAAATTTACTCTTCTCCACATTAATAGTGAGACCAGAAACTCGTAAACACTTAGCTACTTCCTTTAAAACTTCAACGTGGCGATCAAATGTTGGAGATACCACTAACAGATCGTCCAGATACACCAACACTTCTGTCCTAAGAGACGCTGGTATCACCCTGTCCATGAGCCTGCACATGGTCTGTGGCGCATTGCACAGACCAAAGGGCATTACCTTAAAGTGATAAAGCGGTCTCCCAGGGACAGTAAATGCGGTTTTACCTTTCGACGATTCGTCCAATGGTATCTGCCAAAAGGCATCCTTTAAGTCAAGACTGCTGATATATTCAGCCTTAGGCAGACGGCGTTCATTTTTCGACTGTCGAGGCACAGTCTATTCTTACCAGGTTTCCTATGCAACACGATTGGAGATGACCAAGGACTGGTCGATTCCTCAATCACGCCCATGGATAACATGCGATCTAACTCATCGTAGATTAGTCTCTCAATAGCTGGAGACACAGGAAAATGTCTCTGCTTGATGGGCTTGGCCTCACCCGTATTAATAACATGGCAAATCAGGTTCGTTTTTCCCAACCCCTCTTTCGCGAATGACGGAAACAATTCAATAGCTTTCCTTAATTCAACCATCTGATCAGAAGACAAGTTTTTATCAGTAAAGGTATTATCCACACATGAAAAAAAATTCGAGGCACAAACAGTAGGAAATAACGCCGAAGGAAGTAAATCGAACGATCTCCAAAAATCAATGCCTAAAATTAGGTTCTGCGATAAACTCGGAACAATGTAAATTGTCAAGAGCAATGTCCTTCCACGAAAACTTATTTCAGATTGAACAACCCCCGCAACATTCTGAGGCCTACCGTCAGCGGTATTAACAGAAATATTCAACTTTTTATAGGGTACCTCAGAACTAAGAAAATCCAACGCCGCCTGTGCTCCTAAACACGTCACCGAAGCACCCGTATCTAACAAACCCACCATACATTTATCTAGCAAGCGTACCTCAGCATATGGCCGAACGTCACCAGGCTTTTCCAGAAATGACACAGCAAAGTTACGTTTACAAGACTTAACATTCCGCCAAAAATTACGCATACGGCGTTTCGACCTGGTCAATACTGGTCCGTCCTTAAAGATCCGTTCACGAACACGATAATAATTCTCCAAACGCAAGTGTAGTGGTATTAATGGCCGTGGTCCTATCAAACTGGGATTTGTATCTAAATCATTTGAATTGGGTGTAATGGTATTCCTATCCGATTTCAAAATTTTAATTCCATCACAAATTTTATTTCCTTGGTGGTCGCATTCGTTTAAACTTGACTTAATCAGGGTATGGTCAACATATGAATGGCTAGGGTTGATTATTGGGTTTGAGATGACCGTGGACAAGTGTCCTGATTGGAGGCACTTTTCTGTGCCAACGCTTGGAAGTTTTTTGAAGCCCCATTACACTTAAGGCAGTTCGGTTTATACACCTGGGGCGCACCACAACCGTAACAAAATATGGACCTCTCTGCTAAACAGTCCTGGTATCTATGGCCGGATTTCCGGCAATTCCAACAAGTCAGCGCAATCTCAGATACTTCCTCATACACAGGCATTTCCGGTTCCTGAATCTCAATCTCAGAAATTCTCTTATTAAAATTACCTACTCTGGAATTGGAAACTCCATGCTTCCGGTGTATGTCCTGCATAAAAAATTCCCGTCGCCTACAAATCTCACGGAGCTGACCCACTGACGATATGGTCATGTTCAAAATTTCGTGTTGAATTTCAGGTAAAAGATTTCTGCGCAAAATCTCAACCAAAGTCCTGTCATCAAGAGGTTTATCAAGTCTATCAACCAAATCAATAACCGATTCGTAGAAACTATCGAATGATTCATTGACCTTCTGTTTCCTGTCACGGATCAATTCTCTGAAATCCACATCAGTCCTCGAATCCCGATATTGCTGTCGCAGAGCCTTACAAAGCTCACACCAATCGATATTACCTACTGTACGATGAAACCTCCAAAACCAATCACTGGCTTTCCCCTCAAAAAGAGCACTCGCACTCCTGCACAAAATCTCAAAATTACCGTCAAGAGTCTGCTTAGTCAAAGCCTCCACCCGATATATGAAACTATCAACAGGTAAACATCCAGCACTACCATTGAACTTCAATCTCCAATTAGCCATTATCTGACTAACCTTATCAGGCCTAAAAGCTAGCTCGGAAACAGTACTCTGGCCATTAGAACGAGACCTGCTCTCCAAAGGAGCTGCTGAGCCATTACCATTAATGAAGCTATGCCTATGTCGATCATTACTGGAAGGAGGCAAACCTAACAACTGCTCAAGGGTTCGCTGCTCAACATCAGGCAAAGTGCGCATAACCGGGTTAGAAACTGCAGCAGGAGATGATGTACAATTCATTTGCGGGGGAGGGTTGGGGCACAAACGAGAAACATTCGCGTCAACACTCTTTTCCACCAACGTAGTAATTTGTGAAGACAATGTCGACAAGAGGTGAGCCTGTTGCTCCTGCATTAAAGCAGATACCAATTCCTTAACCCCCTCAATAGTTAAAGTTGACATAGGCTGGGTAATATCGGACTGTATCCTGGCCGACTGACCAGAATCCTGAGGAGCTGACTCTCCAGTTCTACTAGCATCGAAATTCTTAGCCTTTGCATAGGACCGAGTAATCATTGATGAAGCCTGCTTCTGGCCACTACCAGAGGTCTCTGGCTTGCTACTTTTCGTTATCCTTGCCCCGCAAATCGGACAGTTCGAGCTGCTCTTAATATGATTCGAGATACATATTTTATGAAATGCATGATTACAAGGTGATTCTGTCAAAGCGGACGGACTGGTGATGAGAGACTTGCATATCCCACAGGTGGGATTCTCATCAGAAATACCTGCCAAAGAAAGATCCTCCGTACTTCTAGCGAGACTCATACCCACAATAGTAATTTAGAAATTCAAGAGAAAAAAAATAGATAAATAAATATCAAAAAAAAATCCGGACAGAAAGTAAACCAACCTAAACAATAAATTATAAAAGAAATGCTTGCACCAACTCCCGAGAAAAATTACCAATTATACAAGCAGAAAAAAATATCCCAATTAATAGAAAACTCTCTAAAAAATATATCAAAAACTATAAACAAAAGAAAATGAAATCACTCTGAATACAACTTTGATTTGTTAAGGTAGCCGATGGTAAGGTAGAGTTATTAAAACAATATAAAAAAACACTTCGAGGAAATCAAAGAAACAAAAAAAAGATATAAAAAGAAGGCAAAAGTAAAGGCAAGAAAAGTTCACATTTGGCTAATCACGTCATCACTAACACAACTATATTCCAAACCATGAAGAGAGAAAGTGTAGAATTGTCCCAAAGACTTCTGTGTCAAGGTTAGAATCCAACCAAAAGCCAAATATCTAACTTCCTAGAGCATAGAAACCATATGGACAAATCAACTAGAATCTGAGGCAAAGTGGGTTGATTTCCGGTTATATTATGTAGCACCTCTGCATTTCCAAAAATATAAGTTCCAATGAAATCACATCACAATGATAAGAAATGAAATATAATAAGAAAATAGAAAAGCAAAAAGAAATGAAGAAGAAAAATTAGGACCAGAGTGAAAAAGCTTCGATATTTTCTTGGGAAAATACCAAGAGTCAATAAATCAAAATCCATATATATTTCCGATTCACTCGGGCCCCACGTTGGGCGCCATAAAACTGTAGCATACGTCGGTCCACTGAAAAAAAAATCATAGTCCCTAATCCTTACTCAAAGGTCCAAGGCAATGGCACGCTTCTGGCCAGCCTTATTGCTCGTCGGATGGGGTGGGATCTTGCCACCTTCGAACAAGGAGATCGATGCTATAATTTAAAAAAAATGTGTTGCGTGCGGTTGTCGCAGGGAAAATGGAAAAACAACAGACAAGATAGAATCAGGGTTTAGAGCACCTCGAAGTGTTCAGGGTCTGTACTTAGATGTCATTCGTACAAACATATAGCCCGCCCTTCCTGTTTACCCTAAAAATCCGATATCGAACGAAAATAACTGGTAAACCCACACATTGTAACCCTACCCTTTTACCTTCGGCCCCTACAAATCAAAATCGAAAATATTTAGTTCATATTCATAGAATGAAAATCCATATATTTAATCCAAACAAGACCAAAAGTTAATGTCGAAAAGAAAAAAAAATTCATTTAACTATAACATTCATAACAGTTTTCTTTGATACATGTAAATGGTAGAACATTATAGCCGAGAGCAAATGATATTACAGATTAATTACTATAAAAAGAATTCAAAATTCACAGATTCAAATTATATGCAATAACCAAATTATAAAAAAAATAAATTATTCGTAAACTTTCCTATATATAAATAGAGCTATTTTTACTAACAACGCGGCAACATTAAAATCGGAAGCGAAAAGAAAAAAACTACCAGTATCTGCGAGATTTTATCACGAATGTTAGACGAAAAAAAATATTTCGATACATTTAACCTAATGCAAACAAAACAACAACCACAATCGTGATCATTAGGTCTTTGACCCACTATGTTATTCTTCACACCGATATAAATGTTAACATGCGGGGCAAATTAAAATCAAATGAATTTTGGTAAATTTATTGTAATTTCTTCGATATTATAGGTCGAAATAGGTTTGCAAGCCAAGTTATATATACAAATTTTGATTCCACGGTAATATTTTTCAAAATAGTAATGCTATGCGAACGGATAATCATTTAAAAATCATAATTGCAATTTCGTTACCGAAATCGATGCACATATATAATTAACATCAAGTCCAGTGCTTCCAAAACTGCGCATGACTATTTGTGTAACACCAACATGGGAGATTAACAGATTCAACAGAAGTATGTTATTGTGCATTCGTTAGCATAGCAATACTACAATTTAACTAAAGTGTATATGTATTTAACGGCAGGATTACAAGGACTATTTTAATTAACAGTAAAAACACATTTTCGTATGAAAAACAGGATTCAAAAAGGTATATAAACAATATTATTTAAATTAGTTTATATTTTAATATTTTTCTGAATTTATACGGATCAACTGAGAGACTCAAATAACGGGAGTTATACGAGTTTCTCTCAGCATACAAACTGCCAAAAATACATATCACACAAGTACAAAAATTAAACAAAAGAAAATCTGGATCACTTACTTTGAACATATGCTGCTATCCAACGATGAAAGGCCTTTCAGGGGTGATGAGCAGGAGGGGGTTTTGTTCACTTTGAATATATTCCTGTGGTATTATTTTTCTTTTGTTTTAATTGTCCATTCACGTATATATTCATATACGAATGTTATGTTCTTAATGTCTTTTTGTTTGTTTTTTTTTATGCACTTTAAATATTTTTTCTTTAGTTATATTTATACCGATGGAAGCAAAAAAAAATAAAAATTTATTCCAACCGTTATGTTTCAAAAATTATGAAAACCGATTTTTAGCCGGAATCTGTAACTTCGAATGGAATTACTTAAAAATTGAAAATTAATTGTAGATTGACTTTAAGTTTTCAACGCTTCACTTCCGATTAATTTTATGCAAACTTATTAAACTATATTAACAAATATTTACACCTCAAATTTCAATCACCAAGTTTCAAAATCAAAGGATCAACCGAAAATACGGTGTTGTTATGATGGGTTTTTTTTTTCCTCAAATAGGATATCAGGACGACAGAAAGGCTAAAAATCCAAAATTGTTATTTCACTCCACTTTCTGCACAATTTACACAGCCCAAGAGCCCAACAAGGTATTTATCAGCCTAAGATACCCGACGGACACAATCACCGCGGTATTGAGCCTTACCGACGTCACCAACTCGCAAACCGGCACTAACAGCAACCCACTGATAACTGTGCTCTCCTATCGAATTTGGTTTATTGGCAAAAATAGGAGAGCAATGGTGACAGACGAAAGGGGTCTTCAAAGCGAATCTGTGGAGGAATTGAGAGTCTGTTATATGTATCATTCCTTCGTCCAAGAGAGA
Organism: Haematobia irritans; assembly: GCF_050003625.1. Taxonomy (NCBI): domain Eukaryota; kingdom Metazoa; phylum Arthropoda; class Insecta; order Diptera; family Muscidae; genus Haematobia; species Haematobia irritans. The sequence goes on from NC_134399.1 coordinate 48,822,183, forward strand.
AGTGTAAAACAAAATTACCATTTATGTTTAGCCAAGAGACTTTGGAGCGTAAATGATATTGGACAAAGCCCAACAGAAATAACAGGGAGCCAACGATATCCAACCAGCAAAAGGCTAATTCCAAGCAAAATCGCCCAATAACAGATAACCTCCAACTAAAGCTGGAGAAATCAACTTTTTATAGGATTACAGAAATATTCAACTTTTTATAGGGTACCTCAGAACTAAGAAAATCCAACGCCGCCTGTGCTCCTAAACACGTCACCGAAGCACCCGTATCTAACAAACCCACCATACATTTATCTAGCAAGCGTACCTCAGCATATGGCCGAACGTCACCAGGCTTTTCCAGAAATGACACAGCAAAGTTACGTTTACAAGACTTAACATTCCGCCAAAAATTACGCATACGGCGTTTCGACCTGGTCAATACTGGTCCGTCCTTAAAGATCCGTTCACGAACACGATAATAATTCTCCAAACGCAAGTGTAGTGGTATTAATGGCCGTGGTCCTAACAAACTGGGATTTGTATCTAAATCATTTGAATTGGGTGTAATGGTATTCCTATCCGATTTCAAAATTTTAATTCCATCACAAATTTTATTTCCTTGGTGGTCGCATTCGTTTAAACTTGACTTAATCAGGGTATGGTCAACATATGAATGGCTAGGGTTGATTATTGGGTTTGAGATGACCGTGGACAAGTGTCCTGATTGGAGGCACTTTTCTGTGCCAACGCTTGGAAGTTTTTTGAAGCCCCATTACACTTAAGGCAGTTCGGTTTATACACCTGGGGCGCACCACAACCGTAACAAAATATGGACCTCTCTGCTAAACAGTCCTGGTATCTATGGCCGGATTTCCGGCAATTCCAACAAGTCAGCGCAATCTTAGATACTTCCTCATACACAGGCATTTCCGGTTCCTGAATCTCAATCTCAGAAATTCTCTTATTAAAATTACCTACTCTGGAATTGGAAACTCCATGCTTCCGGTGTATGTCCTGCATAAAAAATTCCCGTCGCCTACAAATCTCACGGAGCTGACCCACTGACGATATGGTCATGTTCAAAATTTCGTGTTGAATTTCAGGTAAAAGATTTCTGCGCAAAATCTCAACCAAAGTCCTGTCATCAAGAGGTTTATCAAGTCTATCAACCAAATCAATAACCGATTCGTAGAAACTATCGAATGATTCATTGACCTTCTGTTTCCTGTCACGGATCAATTCTCTGAAATCCACATCAGTCCTCGAATCCCGATATTGCTGTCGCAGAGCCTTACAAAGCTCACACCAATCGATATTACCTACTGTACGATGAAACCTCCAAAACCAATCACTGGCTTTCCCATCAAAAAGAGCACTCGCACTCCTGCACAAAATCTCAAAATTACCGTCAAGAGTCTGCTTAGTCAAAGCCTCCACTCGATATATGAAACTATCAACAGGTAAACATCCAGCACTACCATTGAACTTCAATCTCCAATTAGCCATTATCTGACTAACCTTATCAGGCCTAAAAGCTAGCTCGGAAACAGTACTCTGGCCATTAGAACGAGACCTGCTCTCCAAAGGAGCTGCTGAGCCATTACCATTAATGAAGCTATGCCTATGTCGATCATTACTGGAAGGAGGCAAACCTAACAACTGCTCAAGGGTTCGCTGCTCAACATCAGGCAAAGTGCGCATAACCGGGTTAGAAACTGCAGCAGGAGATGATGTACAATTCATTTGCGGGGGAGGGTTGGGGCACAAACGAGAAACATTCGCGTCAACACTCTTTTCCACCAACGTAGTAATTTGTGAAGACAATGTCGACAAGAGGTGAGCCTGTTGCTCCTGCATTAAAGCAGATACCAATTCCTTAACCCCCTCAATAGTTAAAGTTGACATAGGCTGGGTAATATCGGACTGTATCCTGGCCGACTGACCAGAATCCTGAGGAGCTGACTCTCCAGTTCTACTAGCATCGAAATTCTTAGCCTTTGCATAGGACCGAGTAATCATTGATGAAGCCTGCTTCTGGCCACTACCAGAGGTCTCTGGCTTGCTACTTTTCGTTATCCTTGCCCCGCAAATCGGACAGTTCGAGCTGCTCTTAATATGATTCGAGATACATATTTTATGAAATGCATGATTACAAGGTGATTCTGTCAAAGCGGACGGACTGGTGATGAGAGACTTGCATATCCCACAGGTGGGATTCTCATCAGAAATACCTGCCAAAGAAAGATCCTCCGTACTTCTAGCGAGACTCATACCCACAATAGTAATTTAGAAATTCAAGAGAAAAAAAATAGATAAATAAATATCAAAAAAAAAATCCGGACAGAAAGTAAACCAACCTAAACAATAAATTATAAAAGAAATGCTTGCACCAACTCCCGAGAAAAATTACCAATTATACAAGCAGAAAAAAATATCCCAATTAATAGAAAACTCTCTAAAAAAATATATCAAAAACTATAAACAAAAGAAAATGAAATCACTCTGAATACAACTTTGATTTGTTAAGGTAGCCGATGGTAAGGTAGAGTTATTAAAACAATATAAAAAAACACTTCGAGGAAATCAAAGAAACAAAAATAAAGATATAAAAAGAAGGCAAAAGTAAAGGCAAGAAAAGTTCACATTTGGCTAATCACGTCATCACTAACACAACTATATTCCAAACCATGAAGAGAGAAAGTGTAGAATTGTCGCAAAGACTTCTGTGTCAAGGTTAGAATCCAACCAAAAGCCAAATATCTAACTTCCTAGAGCATAGAAACCATATTGACAAATCAACTAGAATCTGAGGCAAAGTGGGTTGATTTCCGGTTATATTATGTAGCACCTCTGCATTTCCAAAAATATAAGTTCCAATGAAATCACATCACAATGATAAGAAATGAAATATAATAAGAAAATAGAAAAGCAAAAAGAAATGAAGAAGAAAAATTAGGACCAGAGTGAAAAAGCTTCGATATTTTCTTGGGAAAATACCAAGAGTCAATAAATCAAAATCCATATATATTTCCGATTCACTCGGGCCCCACGTTGGGCGCCATAAAACTGTAGCATACGTCGGTCCACTGAAAAAAAAATCATAGTCCCTAATCCTTACTCAAAGGTCCAAGGCAATGGCACGCTTCTGGCCAGCCTTATTGCTCGTCGGATGGGGTGGGATCTTGCCACCTTCGAACAAGGAGATCGATGCTATAATTTAAAAAAAATGTGTTGCGTGCGGTTGTCGCAGGGAAAATGGAAAAACAACAGACAAGATAGAATCAGGGTTTAGAGCACCTCGAAGTGTTCAGGGTCTGTACTTAGATGTCATTCGTACAAACATATAGCCCGCCCTTCCTGTTTACCCTAAAAATCCGATATCGAACGAAAATAACTGGTAAACCCACACATTGTAACCCTACCCTTTTACCTTCGGCCCCTACAAATCAAAATCGAAAATATTTAGTTCATATTCATAGAATGAAAATCCATATATTTAATCCAAACAAGACCAAAAGTTAATGTCGAAAAGAAAAAAAATTCATTTAACTATAACATTCATAACAGTTTTCTTTGATACATGTAAATGGTAGAACATTATAGCCGAGAGCAAATGATATTACAGATTAATTACTATAAAAAGAATTCAAAATTCACAGATTCAAATTATATGCAATAACCAAATTATAAAAAAAAATAAATTATTCGTAAACTTTCCTATATATAAATAGAGCTATTTTTACTAACAACGCGGCAACATTAAAATCGGAAGCGAAAAGAAAAAAACTACCAGTATCTGCGAGATTTTATCACGAATGTTAGACGAAAAAAAATATTTCGATACATTTAACCTAATGCAAACAAAACAACAACCACAATCGTGATCATTAGGTCTTTGACCCACTATGTTATTCTTCACACCGATATAAATGTTAACATGCGGGGCAAATTAAAATCAAATGAATTTTGGTAAATTTATTGTAATTTCTTCGATATTATAGGTCGAAATAGGTTTGCAAGCCAAGTTATATATACAAATTTTGATTCCACGGTAATATTTTTCAAAATAGTAATGCTATGCGAACGGATAATCATTTAAAAATCATAATTGCAATTTCGTTACCGAAATCGATGCACATATATAATTAACATCAAGTCCAGTGCTTCCAAAACTGCGCATGACTATTTGTGTAACACCAACATGGGAGATTAACAGATTCAACAGAAGTATGTTATTGTGCATTCGTTAGCATAGCAATACTACAATTTAACTAAAGTGTATATGTATTTAACGGCAGGATTACAAGGACTATTTTGATTAACAGTAAAAACACATTTTCGTATGAAAAACAGGATTCAAAAAGGTATATAAACAATATTATTTAAATTAGTTTATATTTTAATATTTTTCTGAATTTATACGGATCAACTGAGAGACTCAAATAACGGGAGTTATACGAGTTTCTCTCAGCATACAAACTGCCAAAAATACATATCACACAAGTACAAAAATTAAACAAAAGAAAATCTGGATCACTTACTTTGAACATATGCTGCTATCCAACGATGAAAGGCCTTTCAGGGGTGATGAGCAGGAGAGGGTTTTGTTCACTTTGAATATATTCCTGTGGTATTATTTTTCTTTTGTTTTAATTGTCCATTCACGTATATATTCATATACGAATGTTATGTTCTTAATGTCTTTTTGTTTGTTTTTTTTTATGCACTTTAAATATTTTTTCTTTAGTTATATTTATACCGATGGAAGCAAAAAAAAATAAAAATTTATTCCAACCGTTATGTTTCAAAAATTATGAAAACCGATTTTTAGCCGGAATCTGTAACTTCGAATGGAATTACTTAAAAATTGAAAATTAATTGTAGATTGACTTTAAGTTTTCAACGCTTCACTTCCGATTAATTTTATGCAAACTTATTAAACTATATTAACAAATATTTACACCTCAAATTTCAATCACCAAGTTTCAAAATCAAAGGATCAACCGAAAATACGGTGTTGTTATGATGGTTTTTTTTTTCCTCAAATAGGATATCAGGACGACAGAAAGGCTAAAAATCCAAAATTGTTATTTCACTCCACTTTCTGCACAATTTACACAGCCCAAGAGCCCAACAAGGTATTTATCAGCCTAAGATACCCGACGGACACAATCACCGCGGTATTGAGCCTTACCGACGTCACCAACTCGCAAACCGGCACTAACAGCAACCCACTGATAACTGTGCTCTCCTATCGAATTTGGTTTATTGGCAAAAATAGGAGAGCAATGGTGACAGACGAAAGGGGTCTTCAAAGCGAATCTGTGGAGGAATTGAGAGTCTGTTATATGTATCATTCCTTCGTCCAAGAGAGAAGTGTAAAACAAAATTACCATTTATGTTTAGCCAAGAGACTTTGGAGCGTAAATGATATTGGACAAAGCCCAACAGAAATAACAGGGAGCCAACGATATCCAACCAGCAAAAGGCTAATTCCAAGCAAAATCGCCCAATAACAGATAACCTCCAACTAAAGCTGGAGAAATCTTCGGGTTGCAGCAAAATTTAGTTTCCCTCAAAGGATCTTTGTTGTAGAATTTTCCCACTCGAAGTATCCTTTAAGTCTGAAGCACAAAAAAGAAAAGTATATTTTCTCAACAAGCCAAAACCAAGCAAAGAAAAAGATATCAGTTCTCAAACAGTTTAGGGAAACTTACATGGCTGTGATCAACAACGATGAAAAAGAAAAATTCCAACTAAAGAGCAATAGTTTGCCTTCCACGAGAAGTCAATGTGCCGGATACCAAAATTCAAAGGAAACTGTGGAAGATGGCTATCACAGCACCCCCTTTTCTACCCTTTCATAACTCCGAAAAGAACCACATCGGCCATTATCAAACAGCATCATACATTTTCCAAGGACAATATGGCTCCCCATTCCAAGAAATGCTCACTCATACATCCCAAAAATATTAATGTGGTCGTAAAAGCTACACACTTTTGCCATCAACATAGGCAAATTTTCACCACACGGACGAAAAAAAAACTATCTCTCAGGACACGACCGAGCGAAGAGTCGAACCCAGGTTTCCTGCGCCGTAGTCCAACACACTTCCTCTGAGCTATGAAAAACAGGCGATCACTGTTAATCCGTTAACAGCAGCTGCCCCATTAACAGTGACTCACTTAACAGCGGATAGAGCATCAACAGCGCTACCTCAAACTAATGATCTGCCCATAAACCCACTCACCCAAGCACACAAAGAAGAAAAATCATAGCAAAATAAAAAAATAAAAATTAAAAATAAATAAAAAGTAAAAAAATTAAAAAAAAAATAATTCTATATTTAAAAAGAGGATGACGGGTATCGAACCCGGGCATCCGGAGTGATAGTCTGACATACTCTTCACTGGACCATTGAATTTGCATGCTAAAACAGCAACCACATAATCGATAGCAGAGGGTTCAGGCTAATAGTCGATTCATACGCAAAGCTGAGAAGTAAAATATTAAAATACCAATTGCTAACATTACGGTTCATGCTGCAAAGAAAATATCAGCAGTTTACGCAATTGCCCACTAAAATAGAAATATCTCAGATACTTATGTTAGCGAAAATTTCATTTAGATGCCCAAATCCTTATGTCCAACCTTATGAGTTGAACGGGCCATATAAGGAAACTATTTCAGCTACTTGCGCCACTACAAAAACCAAAACATGCGAAAAACTAGCGAAATTTTTTCCATTTGTGGTACTTTGTTTTTTTCGAGTTGAAAAACTGACGTAACTCGCGTAGTCAGTATTTTCATAAAATGGCGCCATTTGCAATGTGAATTAAGAAATAATTTATTTATTAAACTGATTTTTGTGAATTTATAACACAAAAGTGGATCTTACTATTATTTAAAAATGTAATCTGATGATTGATAAAACAAAGTATAACATGGAGTTGTATTTCCATAATAAACTAGCAAACAACATCTAGCCGCTCCCTACTATATGGTAGAATATAAATAATGTATATAACATGAAATTTAAACACAAATGTAAATGTAATAAAAGCTTTATTTGGTGAATTATATTTTACAATCGTTTCATTTGTACTGGGCATCGGGATAACAAACACAAAACATAATTTAAACAAAAGGAGGCACAGCAATTGATTTTCCAAAACAAGCATTAGCACTTCAACCAACATGTATAGTACCGAGGTAGCAATGAATGGAATCACAATAATTAATTGCTATGTTCCAAAAAATAAAATGCAGCATTGTAAAATTAATTTTTTAATTCCAAAAATATTAGTAAAATAACCGCCTGCTTCTTCTTTTTCAAATTATTTATTTTGTATGCGTGTGTGTGTAAATCGAGCCACTAGTTGCGTATGTTTTATGTAATTTCGTGACAGTCTGCGATGTTGTCAATACTGTTACGTTTTTATATTTAGGCGTTTTTAATTACCCGACAATTAAAACACTGTTCGTTTTAATAACGTTAATCTACAATTTATTTACTATCAGCCTATTTCTGATATCCGAACGAAAACAATTGCGAACGAACGGCAGTCACTCACTTTCGTCTAGATTTGGGTTTCTCTAACTTCCTTTCGTTCGTTCGCATGGCTTACGTTACTGTCAAATGCTAGCATTGCCAGATCTCCATTATTTCAATTTCCTGAAAAAGGCCCATACATTTTAAAAATGATTTTCCATAAAATTCAATCTGGCATCGCCGTTCATTTGGCAAACATTTCCCGCTTTTGATATTTGGTTTAGCTCAATATTTTTTTTTAACAAAATAGCCCGCGTAGAGAGATAAGAATTTGTATTTCCATATTTCTACAATAATTACAGTTCAGTTGTCCTTTTAATAAGTGTTTCATTCGAAATGTATATGTTTGCTCGTGTTAGACTTTCCCTTAAACGGTCTCTATTGCGGTTATAAAGAAAAAATAGATCGATATAATTAACCTTTATCACATATTTATAATAAAAGCTTTAATCAATTTATCAATTATTAAGTTTTTCCTATTTATAAATGCCTTTTTCCACAAAACGAAAGGTCTTTACCAAGTGAGTGGTTTTGACATTTCAGTTCGTCAAAATGCGAACGAATCGAGTTAGAGAAACCCAATTTTAGAGCTTACGTTACGTCTTCGTTCGCATTGACTTTCGTTTCGACTTTCGTTTAGATACCCCTTAGAGAAACCAAAATCAGCTGTTTTTCGTTTTGTATGCGAACGAAGACTAGAATTCGGATAGCAGAAATAGGCTGTATGACTTCACTTTACAGTTCGTTCACACTGATGTTATTCGTTTGACGCTTTAATTAAGACTGACTCGTTAGCAGCATGCGAGCGCTTTTATATATGACGGTCTGGCAATACGAGAACATTCTGGCAGCACTACAATATTCTGGCAACGCCAGAACATTCTTTGACAACGCTAGAAGGATCTACGACCATTAAGTTATTCATCTGGTGGCTGCCAAACACATATACACTCACATGGATATATGCTCGCATTACTACAACAACAATGACAATAGACAATGAGATGAAATGAGAATGCAAGATAACAAAGAAAAGGGGTTGTTATTCTATGAGAGAGTAAGAACTAACATTTCGATATGAAAATAAGCAAACAAAAGAACATAAAAGAAATTAAGGAAAGTACTAGAAAATGAATAGATGATTCCAACAAGTGATAGCGAATTTTTATCGTTACAATTTGAAATTTTAAATTAACGGAAACTAATTTAAATAAACTTAAATCTATAATTATCAAATTCGTAACACTGCCTCCCGCTTAAGCCTGTTCGTCCCGAACAGGCACAGAACCTGTTCCGTAAGGAGCCAATCGTTCCAGATGTACAACTTTCATCATTGATCTAGGGCTGTCGTCCTTCTGAATCCGGTATACAACATCATTGATCTTCTTGATGACTTTGTATGGGCCTTCCCACCAGCGTTGCCAGAATTGTTTCACCAAAAACCGCTAGATTTTTCCAAAAAAACTAGCCAAAAAAAACTGAACAATTTTAAAAAATAGCTAGAAAAAAACCAAATTTTTTTGTATCAAAAGTCACATTTTTGATTGAAATTTAACAAACTTTAAGGCTTTATTTCACTTAAAATGCATATTATTTTAATTGTATTAATTTTAATTCCATTTCTGTGAAACTGTAAGAAAATCTATGTCATATTAGCTCTATTTGCGTACTCGATACATTTTGATTACTATCACAAATTTTTCGTTCTTCGTTTATATTTCCTAGTAAAAACATTTTTCCCAGTAAACTTGCAAGTATCAGCTGGTTAATCATCAACAAGTCCAATGTGTGATATATTGCACAATGTCACATAGAACTGCATTAGAAAATATCAATATATTATATATTTTAACCGAATTAATCATAAATTCGTGAACGTGCACAATTCTCCTAATTTTGCCCAAGAGAATAAAACCCATTCTAACTGTCTTGCAAGTTTATACTGAATAACTTTTTTCGAAAACTTCCCATACAAACCTATTGTTGTCCAATTTTCGTAAATGTAAATCCATTCCATTAATAAATAGCACATTTGTTTTGATCCTATCACTACGATTTTTTTATTGCATTTTTTGATGTTAAAAAAATACCACATTCAAAACTTTATTTCCCTTATTATTTCTATGTTCGGTTCCAAAGATTTTGTACACTGATGATTTTGGTATTGATTCCGAGTCAAATTTGAATTCATTCGTTTTTTCATCTTTTTCTTCATGAGCTATCACAGTGAGCTAAAAACGTGCTAACGACAACTTAAATTTCCAAATTCAGACTCGACTTTAATAAGAATAAAATGTTGAAAAACCTCTTCTATTTTTGAACGTTATTTTGGTTTGTGGTCAAGATACAAAAACCCCACAAATTTAAAGACTATATCATTAATTTTAAGAAATTTTTGGATTTGACCCTAGTCTTCTTTCATGAAAAGATACCGATGTTTAAGTTGAATCACTTAACTACTCGTATAAGGACAAAACGACTTTATCGGCTTTTGGGTAAGGAAAACAGCTTATATAAGAGAAATTCACAAATGCTATTATAACCAAAATTCGCGTTCGTATTTTAAGGACATGAAATCTTTGGTCTCAGGACAATATTTTTTCAGTATACAAAGCAATTCACATCTACTATTTTAATTTAGTAATATCATAATAACTTTGAAATATTATAATAACATAAAAAGAATAAACGAGTCAAATGCTAATATTCCTAATAATTTACTGACATTTTATATAAGGAATTTGTATGGTAATAGTAGATTTAAAGTTTACGATAACTTTTATGAATACGAGGAAAAAACTTTACAACAAGGTGTATTTGCTGCAAAATGCCCGCATAATGGCCGGAATAATTATTAATGTTTCAAATGAGCTTTGAAATATGTGGAAAACCTTATTCTGGCAGCAAGGCTTAGATAAAATCGAAGTTTTATCCATATTGCAATAGGAACATCTCGAAAATAAAAAAGCCAAAAATAGCTAAAAGGGTCATGAAAAAAAGCCAGAAAAAAGCTAAAAGCTAAATGCATTTTTTTCCCCGCTAAACGTCTTCAAAAAAAAAGCCAAATCTAGCGGGAAAAAAGCTAAATTGGCAACGCTGCTTCCCACTGTGTTTGCAGTTTAGGACAATCCTTTCTTTCGTTGCGGGTTAAAAAGCAGAACCAATTCTTCTTCTTGGAAGCCCTCAGTATTTACAGCACGATCGTATCTCGCCTTCATTCTGTTGCTGACCATTTTTATTTTGTTGCGCACTGATTCGTGAACTTCACCGAAAGTGTTTGGGATGTCGTTTCTGTTTTCTTCCATGGCGAGCTCATTAGGTTTAGCGCCGAATATCAGATCTCCAGGCAACTTCAACTCAGTTCCGAATAGAACATTGGCCGGTGTTCGAGAGGTGGAATCATGAATGGCAGATCTATAGGACAGCAAAAACTTTGGTATATGCTCGTCTCAGTCCCTCTGGCCGTTGTCCACCACTTTTCGAAGATGTTCCTCCAGAGTGCGATTAAACCTTTCTACCATGCCATCGGATTGTGGATGTAACGGTGTAGTCCTCGTTTTCTTGATACCATGGGATTCACACATCTCTTTGAATATGGCCGATTCAAAATTTCTTCCCTGGTCTGAGTGAATCTCGGACGGCACGCCGTAGCGACATATCCAGTTTTTGTTGACCACATCCACAATCGTTTTTGCCTCTTGGTTTGGAATTGCATACACCTCCGGCCATTTGCTGAAGTAATCCATGACCACAAGGACATAACAGTTTCCAGAATCACTTACTGGGAAAGGGCCTGCCACGTCCATTGCTATTCTTTCAAACTAGGCTCCTGGTCTATACTCTTGCATAGGACCTCGACTTTTCCTTGTTGGACCTTTCGCCGTCATGCACTTCTCGCAATTGGCTACCCATTCAGCAATTGATTTCTGGCATCCAACCCAGTAGAATCGTTGCTTCACTTTCTCGGCTGTTTTGGTTATTCCCAGATGACCGCCACTGGGACCATTATGGAACTCCTCCAAAACGTCTCTTATTTTATGAATCCGGTACGATGATCAAATTTCGGCTGCTCTTGCCATCTTCGCTTTCCCATTTACGTTGCAGGGATCCATTGACTAGAACTAAACTATCCCATTGAGCCCAGTATGATTTCATAAGTGGACTTTCGGCTGTGATGTCTTTCTTACTGGGCTTCTTGTTCTCTTCCTTTGCCGAAATATTTTTTTTTCAAAATGGGATCTTTACGCTGTTCTGTTGGCCAGTCCACTCCAGATTCGATGTGTAACAGCCGAATAACAACAATCTCCTCCTTATGTTCAGCTTTCGAGCAGTGCTTGCATTCTATACTGCAAGGTCGACGTGACAAAGCGTCAGCGTTACCGTGTTTTCCAGCATTTCTATGCTCGATACTGAAATCATAGCTTTGGAGCCTCTCGATCCAACGTGCCAGTAGAGCTTCCGGATTCTTGTATTGGACCAACCATCGTAGAGCTGAGTGATCAGTCCTGAGCAAGAAGCGTTGTCCATACAAATATTTATGATAATGTTTTACACTCTCTATGATGGCTAGCAGCTCTCGTCGCGTTACACAGTAGTTCTTTTCGGGCTTGGACAACGTTCTGCTGAAATATCCGATGACCTTCTCCTTGCCGTCTATCTGTTGAGATAGGACACCTCCAATACCATGCGCGCTAGCATCTGTATCCAAAACAAATTTTTCGCCCGGAATGGGATACGCTAGAACAGGAGCTGAACATAAAAGTTCTTTTAAATGTTGGAATGATTCCTACTGTTCGTCGCTCCACTGTAACTTCTGACCTTTTTGCATCAATTTATGGAGACTAGCGGCGATGCTGGCGAAGTTTGGGACGAATCGTCGGTAATATGTACATAACCCAAGGAAACTTTTTAAATCGTGGAGATTTCGGGGTCGTGGCCAATCTCTGACAGCGTGGATTTTGTCTTCATCGGTGGATATGCCCTCTGCAGTCACATGATGACCCAGGTATTTAACTTCCCGCTGGAAAAGGGAGCATTTCTTTGCGTTAAGGCGTAGACCAGCGGCTGACAATTGCTGGATAACATCTTTCAAGTTCTTAATGTGCTCATCAAATGTTTTGCCCATCACTATGATGTCATCCAAGTATATCAAGCACGATTTCCAGTGCAACCTTCAGTACCCGCTCCATAAATCTTTCGAAGGTAGCCGGAGCGTTGCAGAGCCCGAACGGCATTACATTGAATTGCCAGAGACCGCCATTAACGCCAAAAGCCGTCTTTTCCTTGTCTTTCTCGGCGATCTCTACTTGCCAATATCCACTCTGCAAATCAAGCGTAGAAAACCATGTTGTTCCGGCTAGTGTGTCCAACGTGTCATCAATGCGTGGAAGCGGATAACTGTCCTTTTTGGTGACATCATTCAGTTTTCTGTAGTCTACGCAGAATCGGGTACTTCCATCTTTCTTTTTGACCAGCACAACTGGGGAGCACCAAGGACTTGATGATGGCTCGATCACACAACTCTCCGCCATTTCCTTAATAAGCTTTTGAACTTTGTCTCTTTTTGCCAGGGGAACACTTCGTGGTGCCTGTTTTATGGGCCTTTCTTCTGCGGTTTTAATTTCATGTTTCACTACAGATGTTCTTCCTTGATTTCCCTTTTCAGAAGCAAAAACAGAGGCGTTTTTCCACAACAATTGCTTGGCTTTATTTCTCTCTGACGGCGATAGATGACGTGTCCAAGCCTCGGCATACCCTTTTAGATGTTTTCTCACTGCTCCATGTGTGTTTGATGAGTTGCCTTCCAAATTGACTAATGCCTCGGCTGGTGTACATTTGCCAATGTCAGAAAATTTTACAATTCGCTCGTGATTGTCAGACAAGTTCAAGACACGAACTGGTATTAGTCTCTCTTCGTTCGTTGTTACCAGGGCATTTGCTATCAAGATGTTATTGCTTTTGTTTTCTGCTGGTTCAACAACCCACAATTGGCCGACTTCGCAATCTCCATTCATAGAAACCCATATAATTGCTTCGGCATTCGGTGGTATAGACTCTGACTGGCTCGTTGTCAAACGTCTGACAGGTGTATTCTCGTCGTATCCCACGTTTACCGTTATTTCGGCATCGCACCATGTCATTACACGACGCTTCATATCCAGATCGAGACCAAAAGCAATCATGAAATCCGCTCCAATTATAACTTCGTCTACTATATCGGCCACAATGAAATCATAAGTAACGGATTTGTTAGCAATAGTTAATTTTACGGCATATGTTGCACATTTTATATCTGGGTCTCGAATTCCATTGACGAAGGTCTCAATTTTGATGCGGTCCACAAGAGGATGACTCTCACCTGGGTATGTCAAAGCACTAGCCGCTCAATTTCTGTTGCGAAATCTTGTAGGGTTTCATTCAATTTCTGGATTCTTCCTCTCAATTCCATTCTGAAGATGTCCTGCTTGTGCTCTCCGCCATACTTGCGTTGGAGTGCCGCTATTACTTCATTATAGTTATTTCTAGAAGCAGCGGGAATGCTTTGAATCACATCAGCAGCATTGCCCTTTAATGCCAATAGAAGTTCAATTGCTTTATCATCGTCATTCCACAAATTCCTACAAGCAACCATTTCGAATTGGAATGTGAAGACATCAAATGACGTTGAGCCATCTAAAACAGGAGTTTTGATTTTTGAGCCCTCGATGACGCGCACTGGACCACCTTTAATTTCCAGCTCTGACATTTTTTTCTCAATGTGCAGAAACTTCTCATCATGAACCATAATTTTCTCATCCACGGAAAGAACTTTCTTATCCAATTCCACAATTTGATTTTCTATATGGTCCACACGTTTCTCCATGCCTTCAGAAATTTGTTGTAGTTTTTCATTGAGAATTCTAGAATTTTCGTCGAATTTTTCTTCCAATTTTCTTGAACTTGCTTCCATTTGTAGGGCATTTTCTTTCAGCAATTTTCTAGAATTTTCTTCCATTTTTCTAGAATTCTCATCCATGATTTTTCTAGAGTTTTCTTCCATCATTTTGCTCAGAACATTGAGCATTGATGTGTAATCCACAACACTCGAGGCCACAGACGGAGTTTCTACACTGCTGGTATTGGCGAGTATTGATTCATCAATGTCTTCCTTATAATCAAACTCGTGCGTCGCAATGTCCATATTACGCCGTTCAAATTCTTCCAGTAGACGCTTTTGAAGCTGGGCCTTATTGCCTGTTGTCGGCAGCTCCAGTTTGCTCAATTCCTTCACTTTACAATTCGTTCACACTGATGTTATTCGTTTAACGCTTTAATTAAGACTGACTCGTTAGCAGCATGCGAGCGCTTTTATATATGACGGTCTGGCAATACGAGAATATTCTGGCAGCACTACAATATTCTGGCAACGCCAGAACATTCTTTGACCACAGATAATTGAGAAGAAGATGCAGTCTTGTCATAGCAAAACTGAAGCACCAGAGGACTCTGCCAACAAAATATCATAAAGTTTGCGTCGACGTGTCTCTCAAATGTACTGCCGTTTGCGTCGGAAAATATCATAACATTAGCGTTTTTCATAAATTTCTGAATTAAAACCCACAAAAGCAATACCGAAACGATTGTAGAAAATTAAAATAAAACGTATGTGTATTTTAAAGCGAATATTCATTATGGTTTTATGTGAATATTGCCGTTTTAAATTTATTCCTGGGCAGAGCTGCTTTGGAAAAAATTGACAAATAAAACAATTTTTTTTCTCATAGCCCTCTACACCTTGACATTTGTTTTCTCTTTATAAGAGCACAATGCTTAATCTTGTTATACTCAATTATCTTTGCTTTGACAACGCTAGAAGGATCTACGACCATTAAGTTATTCATCTGGTGACTGCCAAACACATATACACTCACATAGATATATGCTCGCATTACTACAACAACAATGACAATAGACAATGAGATGAAATGAGAATGCAAAATAATAAAGAAAAGGGGTTGTTATTCTATGAGAGAGTAAGAACTAACATTTCGATATGAAAATAAGCAAACAAAAGAACATAAGAGAAATTAAGGAAAGTACTAGAAAATGAATAGATCCCTGCCAACATTTTTTGAATTTGGGGACGCTTCTGAGAATCCCCACTACGTCGAAAACAGTCGTATACGATATCCAAAACTCCTCGGAAAAGCGCCGTCACTATTGAGTAGTTGTACCACGCCAAGTTACTACAAAAAAGTATCGCATGAGTGCAATTATTAGGAGCCCTTCTGGATACATTTAGAAGGACGCCAATAAGAGCCCCTTCAAACAACCAGACAAAGTGCATTTTAAGATAGTTGTAAAAGAATCATTGTGGTCAAGTAAAACACGATTGTTTAGATGTTTATTAATTTTATGAAACATTTATAAATTCTCATAAATATAACATTTATACGACTATCACATCACATTTAACACATTTTTATGCATTAATAAGAGATTGATGTTGTGTTACAAGATGTAAGTTAAATGTTGTAGCGTCTATCAGCCAGTACTTTTATTCCCAATGGAGGCAGCGTGTCTGGAAATATATTTGAAAAACTATCAATTTATTCCATTTGGAAAGTCGAAAATTGTTCACCAATTTACTTTTCACAATTTTAAGCGTAATAACTATGTTTTCAGCACTTTATTTTCGTTTTCATTGAAATAAATTATAATAAGCCAGTTGCGCTTGGTGTTTCACAAAATATAAAATGGCTCTTGTAACAATAGTGATGGCAAAATACTTTTATGCGAATAGTGATGGCAAAATACTATCACAATTGGCGATTGTTGCAGTGTCACTTACGAGTCTGTGGTAGCGATGAGGATGAAATGGAACATTGAAATGCTGGCAGGGTGATGACAGTGTTGCATATTTTTGGAGATGTCCTGGATAAACGAGTACTCTGTTTTCTTTTAGTCCTTCACGGCCAGCGGTGCCAACTCTGACGATTTTTCGTCATTTTGACGATTTTTGATGGTAAATTTGGCCTCTGACGATTTGACGACGATTTTAAACAACTTAGTTATGAGATGACGATTTTTTAAAATGCTCGACTCAAGTGTTTCCTTTTAAGTCCGGTATGCACCTCTAGCGAAATTTTCGGTAGCAAAAATTTATTTAAGTCTGCAACAAAAAAACAGGGCTGTGTACACAAATTTTAAACCAGCTAATCGCTTTTAAACATTGTTAATATATGTTCCAAATATTCCTCAAATAAATTGTTTATTATTTACAGACCTTTTAAAACTTTTACGCACACAATGATTGTAATAAATTAAATGTTTGCTGCCAAAATATGCTTTTGACAACCCTGTTATTTTCATTAGAGGTGCGTACCAGCTTACGAAATTGAACGCTACCGAAAATTTCGTTAGCATAAATAGCAATGCATTTCTTATGGGAATGAAATTTTTCGCTAGAGGTGCATACCGGCCTTTAAGGGTGTTTGACGATTTTTCAAAAAGATGTAGTTATAAGTTGACGATTTTCATAAGTTGCAATGTAAACATGTTATTTTGGATCTCAATAATATGACAATTTATATGTAGCTTGCTCCCAGCCGTCTCCAATGTAGAAAGAAATTTCAAAGCATATATTGATAAACCTAAAATTCGAAATCCCTTTGAAACTTAAACATTGCAAGGTATTCTTTTGTCTATAAACTGTTTAAAGCGAAATAATTTTGATTCCTATGAAGCCAGTTTAGTTAAATTCAATTTATTTATTTATTCATTACCGATAATAGTAATAATAAAAAAATTATACATGAGCAAGTAATAAGGATTTAAATTCGTTTGGAGAATAGGAAATTTTTCTGTCAAGAAAATTTTGTTAAACAATGTAGTACATATGGTCACAATCAGATATATTAATTTAAATTAATTAAAAATTTATTTCAATTAATCGTCGTTTAAAAAACTGGAAACTATATGACTTACTTAGAGATTTAAATGACATTATTCATGTAACTAAAATGAATAAAACCCCTTTTTTAATAACAGCTTTATTGTGTATACAATATATGGATGCCTCAGATGTTTGAATAAAATTTTTATTTTGTTCCTAAATCTTTGTTTTTCAACTGTTTTATGAGTGACGATTTTTTGACGAATTCTTTGGGATGAATTGACGATTTTGACGAAAAATATTTTTAAAATTGACGATTTTCAGCCCAAAACAGTTGGCACCACTATTCACGGCTTAGGGTATCCAGTGCTAAAAGAAAACAGCCCTACTGTCATCAGCTGTTTAAAAACAATCACAGAAAAGAAGTTAAATCTTGCATTTTTAATATATGAAATGCTCCAATTTGTAATAAATATTTACTGCTGCGATTATTTATGACACTGTACCACTTTGAATTACATGTTTTTTGATAAATTAGTCACAATAAGTTGCTATTGTGAATCCAGTGTTAATAGAAAACAGCCCTAATATACGATTTGGATGACAGTCTTTTGTAGAAGTTGCTACGCAATCCATGGTGGAGGGTACATAATCGGCCTGGCGAACTTTCGGCCGTATATACTTGTTTACTATTATATTTTCAGTGTCAATCAATTTTTTAATTGGATTGTATTGAAGATATTGAGTACTCATTTAATTGTAACGAGTACTCCAAAAATTAGTCAGTAACGAGTACTTGTAATCAAATACTTTACTTTCCCAACACTACCTCTTCTGTAGATAAGCGTAATCATGGATGACGAAGCCGGCTTTTGTGAAGACTTTGATAAATGGAATCCTATGGAAAGTGATTATAAAAGCGTAGAATTTAATCGATATAATACAGGTCCCGGCGCAAATCTTGATTTGTCTCTGCAACAGCCAAAACCGAAGGGGGATGCCAATAAACTGGAGAACGTACCAACGCCGTTTTTGTTGTTTAAAAATATGCCGCATAGGATGACAAAATCAGCTTTGCATAATATATGTTCAAAGCATGGAAAAGTAACTAGTATAAGGGATAGTCAGAAGTGTGATTATTTCTTTGCCGACTTTGCAACAGTGGCGTAAGTAAATTACAATTGTGACACGAAATATACAATACATACCTATTCGATTTTAGGGATATGGAAGCTGCTTTTCGTGCATTAGAAAAAAATAACTACGGATTTCAGGTTTTTGTTGGTAGGCATAACAGAAAGATCTCTCCCACAGATTTTCTCAATAGCAATAGGTTACCAACAGTGCCTCCTCGAAGTATTGGCATTGACTATGAAAATCGCAGGTACCAAGTGTCCAATAAATTGCCACCGAGGCCTACAATATATAAAAAACCTTTAGTTGAAAAGGAACAAATTTACGGAATTCCTTCTGAAGCTCTCAATAATGACGCACATTTATTAGAACGTGAAGGATGCTATCGACCAGTTCAACGCAATAAATATAAATACCATACAGGCCGTTCATATATTGAGTAATATGAACCAATTTACGTTAATGCCCATTTTTGATATTTGTTTATTTACAGAATACCCGATGATACAAGAAAATTTGTTGTAAAAAAACATAATGAATCAATAGGCCAATATTGTGAGTCCGCAGAACAATACACCAACAAGTCTTGTGGTATTGATAAGCCTGACAATATAGGAAAATGCACTACATGTTCTCGGTCATGTGATAGCATATGCAGTCGTTGCTCGACCTACTATTGCAGTTTAGATTGTCAAAAAAGTAACTGGCAACAACATCGCTACATTTGCGGAAAAACTGGGTATGTATTAAAAAAAAAAAAGAATGTTACAACTGAAGTCTGTGGTTAAACATGAACCGATCTATAGTTTTGTCAAAAACTAAAAACAGACAACATACATGCTTGTCTATACTTGAATATTTTTGACGATTTCAAAGTAAAAAGTAAATTGTATTGCATTATATTTTAGGGAACCCTACCTATTTTTATATTCTCAGCGAAAAATATGGGATAAGAATAACCCTGGTGACATCAACGTTAATTCCATCGATATTACAATTGTCTGCCATATTAAACCTTGTGGTCAGTGGAAGCTTTCAAAATTCACTATTCGTAGACGTTAAATTTCGATAAGAAAGGATAAATTGGAGACACATCGTTTAGTATACCGATCTTGTTAGAATTAAATTCTGAGTTTATTTGTGTGCTAAGAACAGCGCAGTTTATGTCCGATCTTCTTCATATTTAGTCATAATTGAAATATTTATCATGCGATCTTCTTCAAACTTTGTGCATCCGAATATTTTGTGAGTTTCCTAAAACTTGCAAAATACCAAAGCGGTTCAGATTTATATATAGCTCCCATATATATCTTTCGCCCGATATGCATTTATATGGCCTCAGAGGCCAGTGTTACATAATGATTTGCTTCGGTTCAGAATTAGTTATAACTCCCATTTCACCAGATTTACACTTTTATGACCACAGAAGCCAAACTTTTACACCGATTTACATACAATTTTGCAGAGAGCAGCAATAATATCTTTATTATATTGGTCAAATTTGTTCAAGTCGGTTCAGATTTATATATAGCTCCCAAATATCGTTCACCCGATATGGATTTAATTGGCACCAGAGTTAGAGAGTCACATTGATTTTCCTTAAATTTTGCAAAAAGAGTACAATTGTTGGTATCGTCAAGTGTGCAAAATTTGGATAAAATCGATTCAGATTTATAAATATTTCCCATACATATCTTTTGCCCGATATAGATTCATATGAACGCCTGAGGCCAAAGCTTCATTCCGATTTTGTGATGAAATTTTGCACTGAGGTTAGAATTAACAGTTTGGAAATGTGTGCCAAATTTGGTTAAAATCGGTTAAGAGTTGGATATAGCTACAATTATATGTACGCTAGATTTGGGGAAAAATGGTAGCAAATTTTGATATTTTACAACCATTTTCAACGTGATTTTACTCCAATTGACCTGATATTCAACCCTTTCACTTTCAGCTCCGATTATACATTATCCTTGTATGCTGTATTTAAAATTTTTGTTAGAGTATTTTAAGGGGGTCCCTCTAATATTAATTTATCGGTTTCATATTGTCGAAAATGTGTTTCGTCAATTTTATGCAAGTTTATTTCTATGGAAAAAGTGAAATCCTCATTTTTTGTCATTTCTGCTATTGCCCTTGAGCAATTAAGGTAACCTATTTATAGTATACAATTATTGATTTTTTTGTATGAGAGGAAGTGTTATTTAACTAAAAGGACATAAAAAATTGAAAATTCGGTGTACGGTATATGCAGGGTAAGTCGATTAAGTCATGTCCTCTCCCAGCAAAAACTAGGTAACCACATCTCATTACAATTGACATTACCAGGAGTAAAGCTGTCATTACACGTTGCATTACATTGCGGCGAGTTATAATGACTAACTTGTAATGACAAAAATAAATACTTCTCGCTAATTTTCGAATTGTTATTCTCAAATTTTTAGGCAGTTGTAGTTAACGAATTAATAAAATAGAATAAATGATGGTACCATTAGGTATAATTATTCACATAATCGAGCACTTACATAAAAAATCAAAAAGAATATGTAATGTAACGGTAATTCTGAAAATTTTTTCTTAAGAAATTTTTGTCACAAATATTTCATAATAATTGTGTTTAATGACATTATCATATTAGGTATTAAATAAACGCTTTTTTATACCTCATTCACATTACACTTCCAAAATGCGCTTAAACTAAATTTCAAATGAAAAAGAGACTTAAAATCCACTTTTAGTAGATTTCGAACCTTATGTGAATTGGCTATTGCATATTTATAACGTAATTCACGAATCCAACTCCCTTAAACAACCTACATTTATTTCTATTTTAAGTGTGAAATTAATCATTTTGTAGAATACAATTTTTATTCCATCACAAGTCCTCCAAATTTGTTTAGAACTATATAAAGGTTCATATTCGTATATTTAACCCTGCCATTGCAAAATTATTTTTCCTTCAGAACTAGTGTGTTCTAGTGATATAGAGTACAAAACAACAAATTTTACGATCCCACGACGGCGGGTTCTGTGTACCGGATCGACCCGATGGACCCCATCCATTGGCCAGCGGCTGCCACATCAGTGTACGTGTTGTTTCGTCCGTCTTTTTGTGTTGGAGAAGGTGCATCCCGGGGAGCCTTCTCCGTTTGCTGTTGGTCCGAGCCGGGATAGAGGAGAACCCCGGACCATGGTATTGTTCAGTCTGCCGAAACCTGATCCACCACCGTCCGATTATGTGTACTCTAACTGATCTTTGATTGCTTCATTCTCTGACAGCCACTATTCAGCTTGGTTTAGTTATTCATATGCTGTTAGATAGAGAAAAAAGTTACTATACCACGTTACCAGCCTGTACCACATTTGCTGCACTCACCCTATATATTATAACCTATATAGGTTAGGTTAGGTTAAAGTGGCAGCCCGATTAAGATTCAGGCTCACTTAGACTATTCAGTCCATTGTGATACCACATTAACTAAAAGTACCTATTACATATGGGCACTTCTAGTTTTAACCGCTGAACCTTCTTGATTATTTTTCTTCGCTGAACCAACCAGATTGTTCCAAAAACATTAGCAGACTGCTTAAGATAACGTTTTCCAGATCCGCCAGTAATCTGAAGCTATATGCTCCTAAAAGTTGCTTGCGCTTTACACAAAATGCAGGACACTCACACAAGAGGTGTTTAATTGATTCTTTTTTTGGAACATTACTTCTCAGCCAAATCGCCACCTCTCTTATTGCTAATATTTCAGCCTGAAAAACACTACAGTGATTAGGTAATCTTTTCGCTATTCCAAGTTCCAGATCATTAGAATATACCCCGAAACCCAATTGTCCATCCAATTTGGAGCCATCAGTGTAGAAATCTATATATTCTTTATTCCCCGGAGTCTGTGTGCACCACGCCTCACTGTTGGGGATTAGAGTCTCAAACTTTTTGTCGAAAAGTGGATTCGCCAAAGTGTAATCCACTACGTTAGGCACATCTGGCATTATTTTGAGGACCGAACTGTGACCGTAACTTTTCCGACCACAGCGATAGCTCGCGCAACCGCACAGCCGTTGTTGTAGCTGATTGTTCGGCCAAAATGTCTAAAGGCAATAGATGCAGCATGACATTAAGGGAATTTGTTCCTGTCTTGCTGAATGCGCCTGAGATACACAAACACGCCATACGCTGAACTTTGTCTAAACTTGTTGGCTGGTGAAGTGCCGACCAACAGACTACAACACCATATACACTGCCGTGTATAGCCAATGGTTTTAGTCCCCATTTTTTTCCTATTGCCTTTTTGCACGAATACAAAGCTACCGTTGCTTTTCTCGCCCTTTCTTCAATATTAAGCTTAAAGTTCAGCTTCCTGTCCAAAATAACGGTATTTTACACACTCACCAAAGGGAATTTCAATACCCCCTAAGGAAATGGGCCTAACCGTGGAAGTTTTGCGATCTTTGCAGTACATGACTAGTTCTGTTTTTGCAGGATTTACCCCAAAACCATTGTCTTTCGCCCATTTCTCAGTCATCCGGAGGGCCCTCTGAATAATATCTCTGATTGTGGATGGGAATTTTCCCCTGACTGCTATCCTTTCTTTTTCTAGGGTAACCAGAAGGTTATTATAGCAACATTCCAAAGAAGAGGTGATAGAACTCCTCCTTGGGGAGTGCCTCTGTTCACATACCTTTGCAGTAGTAGTAGTATTTATTAATATTTTTCATAAACAGTTACAATGTGTATAATACTCTGGTTTGGTTTTCATTTATTATAAATACAATTATTTTCAGTTATCTTGAAGACTTTGACATATCGTCGTTAGTCTACATGTGAATTTAATTTTACGTTGTACATATGTAATATGAAATACTATTTAATAGTTGAATTCAGATATTAATCCTAGTCTGTACTTCAATGCCATTCTTGTGAACTTTGCCAGACATGCCCATTCTACAATCTTTCCATCAAGCAAATTTTTTATCTTCTCGTCTGATAAAATCTCTTTTTTAAAATAGGTTTTTCTTATTTCCCTCAAAATTGGACATCTGCTTATAAAGTGCTGAACATTTTCGTTCTCTTGTGTGTTGCACAGCGAACACATTTCTGAGCCATTGTTATTGAACCTGTTGCCATTTAAAATTGTTGTTTCTGTTCTAATTTGCATTATTAATGTCCTCGACTGTGTTGGTTATGCTCAAATAGTTTGTTCCCTGCGATGAGTCCAAATTTCTATATATTCTTCGGGTGTTCTGTTTTCATTTCATTTCATTTCATTTATTATCGTACGAAGTGATACAAAAGGCAATAAATAGACCTAAAATCCTGCATCACACAAAATTATAATAAAATATAAACTTCAACAATGGTATATATATATATAAAAAAAAAAACTAGATAAAATCTTTAAGACAATGGTGTAGTAAATAGAAATAAGAATAAAAAAAGTATTTATAAATAGTAAAAATACTTACTTTACTTTTACTTTTTCTTAACACGTACCCATTTATGTTCTTTAATCTTAGTGCTTGTAGCAGCTTGTTTTCGTTTTTTTTCCATATCGACCAGTTCAGATTATTTGTTGTCCACCCGATATTAAAATTCGTTCCCATGTCATTTAGATCTTTTTCCCAGAATATTCTTTTGTTTAATATTTTCTCTGATACACCCAGAAAAAAGTGACCCCTTCTTTAAGTTAAAATGAACTCATTGTGAAGAAAGTTGAACTTCGTATAGCGCCAAAGCCATTTTTATTTGTTTGAACGATGTGATTTTCGTAGAAATTAGGAATAATGTATTCCATATATTAGTTAACATTTTCCTATATTTATGTACCACTATACTACAGAATGAAAAAATTTAACTAATTTGAATTCATATATGGAATGATTTTATTGAATTTTTTTCATTCATTTGGACAAATCTTACACATTTGTGGTAAAACTTTTACTTCATAATTAGAACTGCTTACCTTCGTTTTTAAATACAATTTTATTTATTTCTATAAGCAACTTTATCTTCAATAAAAGACATGTTTTATTAATATATTGAATATATTTATTAAGAATCAACAGCATCGAATCTCTTTGAAATATTAGTTTATTATTCCACTATTTCCAATTTCCGTGTGATATTATCAACTGTAAAACGCACTTTTTCTTCTTCTTGTACTTTTCACTTTTAATAAGTTGCTGCCTAACGATTTTGTCCTCCTTTTACAATTTCAATACCTACAAATATAAAAAATCATAAAACATTTTT
This sequence comes from Haematobia irritans, assembly GCF_050003625.1. Lineage (NCBI taxonomy): Eukaryota > Metazoa > Arthropoda > Insecta > Diptera > Muscidae > Haematobia > Haematobia irritans. The sequence continues at coordinate 48,846,994 of NC_134399.1, forward strand.
GTTGCAAAAGGTTAGCGTCACTGAATATTACCTGATAATTGAAGATTCCAAAATGAAGACAAATGAAAGGGTTGTTATTCTGCTGGTGTTTTCTTTCTTTATACACTATCACGAACATTGATAGATTTATTTAAAAAAAAACGAAAATTTTTCTCACTAATTTAAAATAACAAATATTTTATATATTTTATTTGTTATTTATTATATTATTTTACCATATTATTTTTTAACAACGCGATTCCAACTAAAAAACAACCGACGCGCAAATATATCGATTACACCCACGCGCAAACACATCGATTACGATGACAGGTATCGATTACAGGTAGACAATAGAAATTTAGGAAAATTTCCTATATTCTAACAAGTGTGTTTCCTTAAGTTTTGAAAGGATTGCATACTTCTTAGTACGAACGAACTAAAATATTTTTCTATGCCAAGTGTTGTTCGTATGTATGAAAAACTTTCTATTATAAAGGAAGTCGCAATTATCATTTTATAAGAAATTTTACTAATTTTGAGGAAACTTGGTTTTAGTTCGGTTTTTGTTTATTTTTACGAATGCTTTGTTATCGGTGAATAAAATTTTCTTTTTCAGTAGTAAATTCTTATACCCAGCGAAGAAAATAGTATGAGTAAAATTCCATGCCTTACTCTAGTTAATGAACTGTTCCTAACTGCTTACAGTTTAGGATTTTTTTACTGAAACGAGTAAATTTTATTATTTTTCACAAAAATTTACCTTAATGGAAATAAAATGGATAAACTATATTGATGAAAATGTTTTCCTTTAGTTTCAAAGGCACTTTTTTCTGGGTGTAGTAAAAGCGGTAATCGAGGTTCTTGATATAGAAAGAGAGTCTTAAATAAATAACGTAGATGCAATTCTAGTGTGAAAATATGCCCATTTTCGAGAGCTGTTTCTAGCATTATAGCGTACGTTGGCATGCAATCTGGCAGTTTGAGTATTCTCTTGATGAAGAATATCTGCAATTTGTCGACTTCTTCAAAGTGTTTGCCACCCCACACTTGCGCCGCGTATGTCTGTATTGATCTGCTGACAGCTAAGAAGAGTTTCCACTTTGCTGCAAGGGAGACTTCACGTTTACTAAGGAAATCATTCCACGTGCAGTTTATACCTTTGTATGTTTGCTTGTCCTAGTGTGGCCGAAATACGTCTCTTCATTAGAAGTTCGTCTAATAGCCTAAGTATACATGGAGCAACATTCAGAGTTGTCAGTCCATTTAATATCGAGCTCGGATGGACATTATTGAACGCCCCTTCGATGTCTAGAAACGCCACGATTGTGTATTCTTTGACAGATAGTGAGCTTTCAATAAAGCTGACTAGTTCATGTAATGCGGTCTCAGTAGACTTGCCCTTCGAGTATGCATGCTGTCGTTTCGAGAACAAGCTTGATTCGATGCTAGTTCTAAGATAAATATCTATCATCCTCTCCAGAGTCTTAAGTAGGAATGAGGATAAGCTGATTGGTCGGAAATCCTTCGCCCTCGAGTGAGAGGCTTTTCCCGCTTTAGGTATGAAAACGACTTTTGTTTCCCTGCACTTTCCTAGGATATATGATAAGTTGATACATCCTTTATATATCGCCGACAACCAGGTGATCATTTTGTCAGTTACTGCTTGTAACTCCGCCGGTGTAATTCCATCAGGTCCGGGGGATTTGAATGGTCCAAAGCTATTAAACGCCCATCTTATTCTAGATTCCGGTACAATTTCCTCGATAGGAAACGACCGCTGAGCCACTGTGGCACCTCCAGAACCTGGTTCAACCGTCTGATTTCCAGGAAAATGTGTGTCCAATAGTACCTCCAGCGTCTCCTCACTGGACGTTGTCCAATTGCCCTCCGATGTTTTAATGAAACCTAGAGTAGAGTTGGTGGATGCTAGCACCTTCCGTAGTCTGGAAGCCTCGGGCGTATTCTCAATACTGCTGCAGTAATCATTCCAAGAGTTATGATGAGCATTTCTCAGTTCTCGCTTGTATCCTCTCAGATTCTTCTTGTAAGAGTCCCAATCCTCAGGGGCCTTAGTGGACTTTGCCTTGTTAAAGAGCTTCCTGCAGGATTTCCTCATATTACTTAATTCCGTAGACCACCATGGTGGTCGATTTTTCCCTCTTGTCTTCCCTCTTAGGGCATGCAGCTATCATTGAGATGTTGAAGGCCTTAGTAATCCGCTCCACTGCGTGTTCGATATCTTGCACATTTCTCATATTTGTATCTGTTATTTCCGGTATCATCATATTGAACGAGTCCCTATACCTCCTCCAGTCAGCTTTCCTAACATTTGGCGGAAATATGGTCTTGGTGGTATGAACATCAAATTTGAAACTGATGTAGCGATGATCTGAGAAGCTGTGTTCACTTAAAACCTGCCACTCAGATATCATTTCATTCAGTTCTTGCGAGGCCAGGGTGATGTCCAAAACCTCTTACCTGTTTTTAGTGACAAAGGTTGGGGCATCTCCCTTGTTGCAGACTACCAGATTAGTACGCAAAATAAACTCTATTAGCGACTCTCCTCTTGCATTAGTATCACTACTACCCCATATACTATGATGCGCATTCGCATCGCATCCCATAATGAGTTTCGTCTTTGTTTTCAGTGACTCCTCAACTAAGGTCTTAACGGCACATGGAGGCATCTCCCTGTCATGTCCCATGTAGACCGAAGATACCCAATATTTGCATTTGGCTATTTCTAAATTGGCAATGACAGTGTCTGCATTGCACATTGAATTAAGCAGAAACAAGTTAAGCTCGTTTTTAGCAATTATGCAGGCTCGATTTACATCATTACCAGTTTGAACCCCGGAGTACTTAATTCACATATTTTGTTTCTATAAACGTATGGTTCTTGAATAAAGGTAGAATTACATAATTACATGAATTAGAATTACATGCGCTCAATGCTTACAATGCGTCCGATGATTGAAGAGTTGATATTTGTCTTTGAAATCAAAAGCTCGAATAGTCTGCCACAAACAGAAAATATCAACCCTTCCACCAACGCACGGATTGACGCATGGTGTGTAGTTCAACCTTAAGAACTATGTCTATGTCCCCTTTCATCAGGAGAACTTTTAAGGCAGCACATGCAGCCTTACAATGATGAAGATTTATCTGGAGGATCCGTAGGACCATCGAGATTTTCAACAACCGTCACATCAGCCGCTTCAATCGAGTCATCAAGAATGTCCTCTTCAGAGATCTCGGTGACTCTCGCAATAACCATAGGTTCAACTTTGGTGAGTTCTGAGGCAGTAGAAACCTTCTCACGCATACGGTATCTATCCATGTCTTCAACTTTGGGATCTCCCTTGACTTCGCAAGAGGATCCGTTTACTTCTGATTCAGGCAGAGGCTTGTCCATTTTTGAATCCTTTAGCTGATCGTTTTTATACACCTTCATTTGGATATAATGAAAGCCATAACATACACGGCCCTGAGACTTTGCTAGATGTGGCAAAGACTGAGTGTTGAATATAAACAATTCATGCGGTCTTGGTCCATCCACTTCATCCAAAAGGCCAACCTTCCAATCAGCTGTTGGAAGATCTGGATTGCATCGTTTGAGCCTATTTAAAATAGAGTCAGAAGGGTTTGCAGGTATCCACGCATGTGCTCTAGGTCTAGCCGGTATGTCTTTCTTCTCGACTAACTCTAGAGCAGCTCCTTCCCAAACTTCACCAATTAGTATCAGAGCCGCTTTAAAACATTCTATAGACCTCTGGTCCTCAAATGCGACTAGCTTAAATCGTCCTTGATACCAACCAGCCTCTTGGTGTCGAGGATCTGGACCGGGAAACTTTTCCAGCACCTGTGAGTAGACGCCAGACAAAGCATTCTCAATTTCTCCCCATTTTTGCTTTGGAACCATACCGTCCAATGCTCCTTTATTAATGATAGCCATCACAAGGCTGTCTTTAGCAACTGAGGCAAACGATCGTTTATCCCTTTTGGAGGATGGCAGCTCATCCGGTGATCGTTCCCTTTTTCCAGCCTCAAGAATTCATTGAGCCAATTTTAAGGAATCGCTTTGTTTGGCCGACAACGTGCTTGGGTCGACTGATCCTAATTTCTTTAGGATAAACAAAGCATTTCTACGTTCCTTGAATCTCTTTCGTGAGGGATTACCTCCTTTTTATCACAATGGACTGAAAAGTCTAAGTGAGCCTGAATCTTAATCGGGCTGCCGCTTTAACCTAGCCTAACCTCCTTTTGATGCCGTTACCTTGGAAAAGGTTCGACTTGTCAAAGTGTCGCCACCTGTCGACCCGTCTACAGGTCGACTAATTGGGCCTAACTCTTGGTCATTGCCCAAATTTATAACTCCAGTCGATACCCGTCCACTGGGCCCTGAAGTTAGCAACCCAGTGGATGTCTTTGAATTTCTCTGCATGGTGGCCTAATATCCCAAACGGCCAACCTTCATATATTCCAAACGGCCTATTTAAAATAGATTCAGGGTCGGAAGGGTTGCAGGTATCCACGCATGTGCTCTAGGTCTAGGTTAGGTTAGGTTAAAGTGGCAGCCAGATTAAGATTCAGGCTCACTTAGACTAAAGGGTGATACGGTCAAAATTTGGTCAAGGGAAAACGCGTGTAAATCGGTGAAATCGTTTATTTAAAAAATCAAATTAAATTTATTTTTCAAGTTCAATTAGTATAAAATTCAGGAAAAATATTCAGTTAGGCTTTCGCTTTTCCAAATCCGAATTGCCGGGCCTCACGCTTGACACCTGCCATCAGATTTTGTACAGCCACCTTGTCCACCTCCTTCGCCGCAGAAAGCCAGTTTGCCTTGAACTGCTGCTCGTCCTTAGCAGTTTTTTTTGGTCTTCTTTAGGTTCCGCTTGACAATAGCCCAGTATTTCTCAATTGGGCGGAGCTCTGGCGTGTTGGGAGGGTTCTTGTCCTTGGCAACCACCTGCACGTTGTTGGCGGCGTACCACTCCTTGGCATTTTTACCGTAATGGCAAGATGCCAAATCCGGCCAAAACAGTACGGAACAACCGTGTTTCTTCAGGAAAGGCAGCAGACGTTTATTCAAACAGTCTTTCACGTAAATTTCTTGGTTGACAGTCCCGGAAGCTATGAAAATGCTGCTTTCCAAGCCACAGGTACAGAGGGCTTGCCAAACCAGATATTTCTTTGCGAACTTTGACAGTTTTATGTGCTTGAAAATATCTGCTACCTTTCCCCTTCCTTTTGCCGTATAAAACTCCTGTCCCGGATTGTAGTCGGCTTTGACGTAGGTTTCGTCGTCCATTACCACGCAGTCAAACTTCATCAGCATCGTCGGGGATCGCGCTTTGGCCGTCGTATTTTGTTTATCATCGCGATTTGGAGTCACTACGTTCTTGTAAGTCGATAGTCCGGCTCGTTTTTTGGCTCGATGCACGGTTGTAGACGATACACCCAGCTTATTTGCGGCATCTCGGAGAGAGAGGTTAGGGTTTTGCTTGAAACTACGGGCAACTCTCTTTGTCGTCTCAGCGGCTTCCGGTTTTCGATTTCCCCCCGATCCAGACTTCCTGGCTGTCGACAAACGTTCCCCAAACACTTTAATTACATTTGTAATGGTTGATTTGGCAACTTTTAGCGATTTTGCCAGCTTTGCGTACGAGTAGCTCGGATTTTCGCGATGCGCGAGCAAAATTTTGATACGCTGCTCTTCTTGCTTGGACGGCATTTTGACAACTGAAGAGTGAATTCCAAAATCAAAATAGGAGCAACATTCTACACACACACACACTCCTTCAAAATGAGGGGTGTTCAGGTTAAATGCAAAATTGAAAGAAATACGTCAAGTTTATATTGACCAAATTTTGTCCGTATCACCCTTTATGCAGTCCATTGTGATACCACATTAACTAAAAGTACCTATTACATATGGGCAACCGCTGAACCTTCTCGATTATTTTTCTTCGCTGAACCAACCAGATTGTTCCAAAAACATTAGCAGACTGCTTAAGTTAACGTTTTCCAGTAATCTGAAGGTATATGCTCCTAAAAGTTGCTTGCGCTTTACACAAAATGCAGGACACTCACACAAGAGGTGTTTAATTGATTCTTTTTCCTCCGCATCATGACAGCTCATACAATAGTCATTATACTTCGCGCCAATAGTTTTTGCAAAATCGCCTATCAGGCAGCGACCCGTTATAGCAGATATCAGGAGTGATATCTGGCGTCTCGAGAGCATTAGCATATCTAGTGTGCGGTTTAAGTTGAAATAGAGCCATATTTGCTTGGTGTCTTGCAATTCTCCCATCGAACATTTGCCATCATAACAGCCTTCTCACGCAGTATGAGCTTGCAGGTAAGTAGGGGCATACCAACAAATTCTAGTTCCCCTGGAATATGTAAGTTAGTCCCTAGCCTTGCCAACTCATCCGCTTCGCAGTTCCCCGGTATGTCCCTATGGCCAGGCACCCATATTAGGTGAATATTGTACTGCTCAGCCATCTCATTGAGAGATTTGCGGCAGTCGATGGCCGTTTTCGAGTTGAGGAACACAGAGTCCAAGGATTTTATTGCAGGTTGACTGTCTGAGTATATATTAATGCCAACAATTTTTGGAACATTACTTCTCAGCCAATTTGCCACCACTCTTATTGCTAATATTTCAGCCCGAAAAACACTACAGTGATTAGGTAATCTTTTCGCTATTCGAAGTTCCAGATCATTAGAATATACTCCGAACCCCACTTGTCCATCCAATTTGGAGCCATCAGTGTAGACATCTATATATTCTTTATTCCCCGGGGTCTGTGTGCACCACGCCTCACTGTTCTCGCCAAAGTGTAATCCACTACGTTAGGCACATCTGGCATTATTTTGAGGACCGAACTGTGACCGTAACCTTTTTCCGACCACAGCGATAGCTCGCGCAACCGCACAGCCGTTGTTGCAGCTGACTGTTTGGCCAAAATATCTAAAGGCAATAGATGTAGCATGACATTAAGGGAATTTGTTCCTGTCTTGCTGAATGCGCCTGAAATACACAAACACGCCATACGCTGAACTTTGTCTAAACTTGTTGGCTGGTGAAGTGCCGACCAACAGAACACAACACCATATAGCAGTATAGGTCTAACCACTGCCGTGTATAGCCAATGCACAATTTTTGGTTTTAGTCCCCACTTTTTTCCTATTGCCTTTTTGCACGAGTACAAAGCTACAGTTGCTTTTCTCGCCCTTTGTTCAATATTAAGCTTAAAGTTCAGCTTCCTGTCCAAAATAACGGTATTTTGCACACTCACCAAAGGGAATTTCAATACCCCCTAAGGAAATAGGCCTAACCGTGGGAGTTTTGCGATCTTTGCAGTACATGACTAATTCTGTCTTTGCAGGATTTACCCCCTTTCTTTTTCTAGAGTAACCAGAAGGTTATTTATAGCAACATTCCAAAGAAGAGGTGATAGAACTCCTCCTTGGGGAGTGCCTCTGTTCACATACCTTTGTATGTTTGCTTGTCCTAGTGTGGCTGAAATACGTCTCTTCATTAGCAGTTCGTCTAACAGCCTGAATATATATGGATCAACATTCAGAGTTGTCAGTCCATTTAATATCGATCTCGGATGGACATTATTGAACGCCCCTTCGATGTCTAGAAACGCCACGATTGCGTATTCTTTGACAGATAGTGAGCTTTCAATAAAGCTGACTAGTTCATGTAGTGCGGTCTCAGTAGACCTGCCCTTCGAGTATGCATGCTCTCGAACAAACTTGAATCGATGTTAGTTCTAAGATAAATATCTATCATCCTCTCAAGAGTCTTAGTAGGAATGAGGATAAGCTGATTGGTCGGAAATCCTTCGCCCTCGAGTGAGAGGCTTTTCCCACTTTAGGTATGAAAACGACTTTTGTTTCCCTCCACTTTCCTGGGATATATGATAAGGTGATACATCCTTTATATATCGCGGACAACCAGGGGATAATTTTGTCAGTTACTGGTTGTAACTCCGCCGGAGTAATTCCATCAGGTCCGGGGGATTTGAATGGTCCAAAGCTATTTAGCGCCCATCTTATTCTAGTTTCCGATACAATTTCCTCGACAGGAAACGACCGCTGAGCATCTGTGGCACCGCCAGTACATGGTTCAACCGTCTGAATTCCAGGAAAATGTGTGTCCAATAGTACCTCCAGCTTCTCCTCACTGGACGTTGTCCAATTGCACTCCGATGTTTTAATGAAACCTGGAGCGGAGTTGGTGGATGCTAGAACCTTCCGTAGTCTGGAAGCCTCGGACGTATTCTCAATACTGCTGCAGTAATCATTCCAAGAGTTATGCTGAGCCTTTCTCAGTTCTCGCTTGTATCCTTTCAGATTCTTCTTGTAAGTATCCCAGTCCTCAGGGGCTCTGGTAGACTTTGCGTTGTTAAAGAGCTTCCTGCACGATTTCCTCATATTACTTAATTCCGTAGACCACCATGGTGGTCGATTTTTCCCCCTTGGCTTCCCTCTAGGGCATGCAGCTTTCAGTGAGGTGTTGAAGGCCTTAGTAATCCGCTCCACTGCGTGTTCGATATCTTGCACATTTCTCACATTTGTCTCTGTTATTTCCGGTATCATCATATTGAACGATTCCCTATACCTATTCCAGTCAGCTTTCCTAACATTTGGCGGAAATATGGTCTTGGTGATATGAACATCAAATTTGAAACTGATGTAGCGATGATCTGAGAAGCTGTGTTCACTTAAAACCTGCCACTCAGATATCATTTCATTCAGTTCTTGCGAGGCCAAGGTGATGTCCAAAACCTCTTACCTGTTTTTAGTGACAAAGGTTGGGGCATCTCCCTTGTGGCAAACTACCAGATTAGTACGCAAAATAAACTATTAGCGACTCTCCCCTTGCATTAGTATCACTACTTCCCCATATACTATGATGTGCATTCGCATCGCATCCCATCATGAGTTTCGTCTTTGTTTTCAGTGACTCCTCCACTAAGGTCTTAACGGCACATGGAGGCATCTCCCTGTCATGTCCCATGTAGACCGAAGATACCCAATATTTGCATTTGGCTATTTCTAAACTGGCAACGACAGAGTCTGTATTGCACATTGAAGGAAGCAGAAACAAGTTGAGCTCGTTTTTAGCAATTATACAGGCTCGATTTACATCATTACCAGTTTACTGCAATAGTTTGAACCCCGGAGTACTTAATTCACATATTTTGTTTCTATAAACATATGGTTCTTGAATAAGAACTATATCTCTAGGTCTAGCCGGTATGTCTTTCTTCTCGACTAACTCTAGAGCAGCTTTAAAACATTCTATAGACCTCTGGTCCTCAAATGCGACTAGCTTAAATCGTCCTTGATATCAACCAGCCTCTTGGTGTCGAGGATCTGGACCGGGAAACTTTTCCAGCACCTGTGAGTAGACGCCAGACAAAGCATTCTCAATTTCCCCCCATTTTTGCTTTGGAACCATACCGTCCAATGCTCCTTTATTAATGATAGCCATCACAAGGCTGTCTTTAGCAACTGAGGCAAACGATCGCTGATCCCTTTTGGAGGATGGCAGCTCATCCGGCGATCGTTCCCTTTTTCCAGCCTCAAGAATTCCTGCATGGTGGCCTAATATCCCACCACACTTGAAATTCGTAGTAGGTCATTATTACGATGATTTTATCCGCTATTAAAAAAACACGTCCGTTCCGTTCGACGGTTGAATGAAATATATATAAAAGTAGGTTTTTATTCAGAGTGATTCTAATTTCGATTTCTATTGGGGAAAAATCTGCAACATTCTCAAAATTTATTCCTAAATAGGAAGGACTCTGTCATAGATTTTGGAACCTGTATCCCTCACAATATTATGAAATAACAATATCTTTGGAATGACACTACCATTTGAGCGAAAATACAATGGGGAAGAAGTAGTGCAACACCAGGTCAACATATTTTTGTACCGATTAGCGCCATCTACACATTATAGATAAACTAGATGGAAAAATAATTATGATGCTAAAAAGAAGTTGGTAGCAGTTTATAAGCTCGACTTAACGAAGTTTGATCCATATATAAAAAGGCGTTTCGTCGAGAAATGTTCTTTTCCGGTTGAGTGTCGACGTGGCAGGCTCAAGTCCTCCATATTGGAAAAATAATTTGCAATTTTTGTGGTTGACTATATTTCGTGAGGCCTCCGTTTTAAACACAGCTTTTCCAGTCGACACGATAAGAAAAAAAGACGTATTGTGTTATAGCCATCACTGATTGGCAAACTTTTAGTCAGCCCACAACGAGGGGAACGTGGCAAAACCACCAGCCACAAGTACTGTGTCACAAAAATTCGATTGGTACGTTGAGGATACCTGCCAACATACATACATATTACAACATACATATTATGTACGGCCGAAATGATCCACAAGCATATACCAGTCCACCAGCCAGTTTCCAGTTGATGTTGTTAAATCGATTACCACTTATCAATAACAGTATCTGCTGCCTAACTAAATACATTTCACAGGCTTGAAAATTCTTACAATTAAGCTATGTTAAGAATTATATTTTTTAGTGTTTATTGAATACAACTTAAACTTAAATTTATTGATCACAATTATATTTAAGTGATATGAATTATTGTGCTTAATTTAATGTGTTGAGTGTGATTCAGAATTTAATTCGAGAAGTCAGAAATTTATTGAATCTCATTGAGACATTGAGAAATGTTATTATTATGAAAATTTAACGTCCGAAATAATTTAGAGCAATGGTTTTGATTGTTTTATTTATTTATTTATTTATTTTCTCTTGGCGAATCCAAGCCGCAAAGCCATATACGGATTCCAAAACTACACAAACATAGCAATAATAACAAATTATAAAAATTATGCGCTTAAAAACTAGAAATTAATAACAAAAATAGTATCAATAAGTGACTAAACTGAATTTGAAACAAATACACAATAATTAAAACAATTAACAAAATTAAGAAAAAAAACTATTAAAAAAAAATTAAATTATCAATTTAAAAAATTAAACAATAAGAACAATAAAAAAAAATAAAAAAGTAAAAAAAAAACATGAATATGTGAGTAAGACAGCAATACTAACATAAAAAGCTAGTAAAGAGACTCAATAAAATAAATTAAAAATGATATAACATAATACAAACTAAATAAAAAAAAAACTAAAAACTAAATAAAAAAAATATATATATATATAAAAAATAAATAAAAATTAAAAAAAATTAATTAAAGAATTTACAGCTACTCAGTAACTAGTCAACATCTGCTAACACAACGTTAGGGATGAGACAATACATGCAGGATAAAAATTATAATGTCCAAAAATGTAAACATATAACAGTCTAATTTCAATTATGGTAATATTTATTATAATACATACTTTTTAGTTACGGTTTTCATATTTTTCTCGGTGAAATTTTAGTTCGAAAAATATTTAATTAGGGATTAATACACGCTTTCACCCTGTCCATAGCGCTATGTTAGGGAGTCTGTAGTACAATGAATCTATTTTATTTTATTGATTTACAGCAACGTCGAACTAAGGTTTCAGAGCCTTGATATAAACCCATTGTATTTTTTTTACTATTATCAAGGTTACATTATATAAAATCTTCGACTTAAGAAATTAGAGTTACTATGAGCTTTAGATAAAATGTTTTTGCTCTTCGTGAAGAAGATTTTCCAAAGTTTGATTCATTGTTGACAAAGACACTTTGTCTAGATGCTCTTTTTAAATTCATTATTTTACTAAATCGAATTTTGGAATTATTAGACATATTTATGGAGAATCTAAATCTGTATCAATAAATTTAAGGTCGTTGAATGAATTTGAATAGAACGTGTTTTGGAATGTCTGAGTAGGCTGATATACAGGTAGGTATTTGGTCGTGAAATAAAAGGTTCTAGGGGTAACCATAATCAATTAGGCCCAAGTGTTACCATGGTAGGTCATAGGTGAGTGACCGTGGGTGGGATTAGGCCTGGGAATTTACATCATTTCCCTCTGTTTTCAAACATTTCACCACAGATTTGACGCAAATTGTTTCTGGCTCCATTTTTTTTATTTTTTTTAAAGATTTATAGTCTACGTTTTGGTTACACTGGTACAAATAATTTTTATTATCCGAGATTTCATTCGGTTTGCCTACAACGAACACCCGCCCAAGCCCGACTAGCCTTAGCCGTGCACAGATCGACAAGTTGCCATTGTAGTAGTGGTGCAAATTGAACAACCGTCCCATGGATAGTTGAATGGTGACATTTTTGCGAAACGGAAACGGAAACCTAAGTAACATAATTTGTATCAATTTCACAAACAAATCATTTAAAAATAAATTGAATTACTTCGTAAAGAGAAAAATATATTAAATAAAAGCATTGTCACTACAGCCTAGTAAACATTTAACTACTACTAACTCTGTAGGGCTTCTCCAGATTTTCCGAATATATATTTTCAAGGTTTTAACACAAAAATAGTAATATATTATACTTTATTAGGCATTTACAAAAAACGCTTCCAAAAATGGGAATTACTCCGAAACTGAAACTAGAGGAAAAGGAAAACTATTCAGAAAGTAAAACTCAACAACTTGTAACAACGGCGAAAAATTATGAAAATTGTTCTCCAAAGATCCCAAGGAGTGGAAATGTGGTGACCATAACTGCTATTAGCAAAACTAATATTGTCTTTTTACGTGGAAAATCTTACCACGACGACATTAATTATTTTAAGACTATTGATGGTATACAGTCCATCAGTAAACTACTGAAGCCTTTGACAATATTACCAAAATGTGGGAATGTTGTTATTGGCAAATATAGAAACCAATACAATCGTGCGCTCGTTTTAAATGCCGACAACAAAGAGAATATTTTTCTAAACTTCATGGATTACGGAAATTTGGACAGTTTGAGGTTGGAAGATTTATACGAAGCTCCCCTAGAATATACTGAAAGGCCAAGGCACGCCGTACCTGTGATTCTCAAGGATGTCCCAGACAGTTATATGACTGAAGAAATAAGAAATTTTATGTACTCTTACTTGGATGGTATCAATGTATATATAAAATATAAACCAGAAGACTACGATCACAGTAAAAACGTGTATAAAGTAGAACTTATAGATGAGACAACACAACAGAATTTAAATAAGATGATAACTAAAATGTCTATCCCTACCGAACCAAAACGAAATGCAGAAATATGCTACAGGGAGGTAAATATATCTTTATTCAATATGCTGTTAAGACTAGAGGCACTAACAACACCGTATTATTGTTTCGCGTATAGTATCTTCAAATTACACCTTTGCCAAACGGAGATAATACAGAACTAATAGTAATGGACAATTCATTAATGAGCACTGGATGTATATCCTGCACTACCAAACCGTTTGCCTATGAAATTCAAAAATTTCAACATGAACTACAGAGATACGTTGTAAATTTACCGAAAATAGGATATGCTCCAAGGTAATCGCAATTAGTTCATTTGTTTTATTGCAGTTCTGTATGCATGAAAACAATTTTAAAATTACAGAGTTGATGAACTATGTATTGTAAAATATAAAGAAGATGGCCTATGGTATCGGGGACGATGTCTTGAAATTGTTGGAGATGGTTACCCAACTGTTTTGTTTCTAGACTATGGCAATATAGCAATTGTGCACCTGGACGACATTCGGCGCTATCCATCACAATTCACTTTCCCAATTTATACGGCAGATTGTGAAATTAGCGGTAATTATGTTTTGTTAAAATTTTATCGAATATGTTCATGATAACTAATTTAGGTTTCTTCACCCTTTTAATTTTATATTACAGGATTACCCGAGACTTGCAGCGAAGACATTGTACGTGTACTTGAAGAACTAATACCTAATGGCAGCACCATCAAATGCCAATATATTAAAGCATATGAGAATGATCACTTTTATTCAATATCTTTACCTCATATAATCAAAGAACTATCAGATTATGGCTTGCTTTAAATTTTATTTCCGGGTACTAATTTATGTACCATTATATTTGCAATCTTTGGTTTCTACATATGTAACTTGCACGACAATTTTGTCAATATTTTTATTTTACGGTTTTTATTTGGTATGTAACTAGTTATAAAGACATTTTATTAATGTTGCTGGTAATATAAATCTCTGAAAAATATTCGAAATAATACACTAATAAAAGCTTTTTAAAAACATCAGTCGGCGTCTGCTGTTGTAGTTTTGTGTCAGTTGTAGTTTTTTTGTCCTGTGGGCTAATCACGACATTCGATATCGAGAATTTTTGATCGAAATCTAAATTTTTTGATCCGGGAGTCGATATCGAGTTTTATTGATTGAAAATGTTTTGGATTTGCTATCGTAAGACATTTTCCCCTTGGTTTTTACATCGTGTTCGCCATATAGGAGTGGTAAATAAGTTAGTTTTAGCTCGAATTATAGCTAATTTGTAAATTTAGACAATTACAACTCGCCATTTTTCACGATTACTTTTCTTAATTAATCTACTTTAAGAAATACGAACTTTGTGAAAATTTGCTTTGGGCTATTCCCCATCAAGTTATAATAAAATTTTTGCAACAAATATGTATAATTTTATGCCTTGTTTATTGATTTAGTTTTCACTTTATCTAAGACCGCATAAAGTATATATATTCTGGGTCGTGGTGAAATTCTGAGTCGATCTGAGCATGTTCATCCGTCCGTCTGTTGAAATCACGCTAACTTCCGAACGAAACAAGCTATCGACTTGAAACTTGGCACAAGTAGTTGTAATTGATGTAGGTCGGATGGTATTGCAAATGGGCCATATCGGTCCACTTTTACGTATAGCCCCCATATAAACGGACCCCCAAATTTGGCTTGCCGATCCTCTAAGAGAAGCAAATTTCATCCGATCCGGCTGAAATTTGGTACATGTTGGTACGTGATGTTAGTATAAGGTATCCAACAACCATGCAGGAATTGGTTCATATCAGTCCATAATTATATATATAGCCCTCAGATAAATCGATCCCCAATCACACAAAAATTGGTCCATATCAAGTTCACAATTGTATATAGCCCACATATAAGCGACCCCCATATTTCAATTCTGGCTCTACGTACCGTGTACAATTCCATATCGATTCGTAATTATTTGTAGACTTACCTATACATACCTTTTTTGTCTAATATATACCACGTATGGACTAACTCACAATTTAGAAAACGATGTTAAGAAGTTTTAGATACCACGACTCAATTCGATTGTGGATGGCAGTCTTTCGTAGAAGTTTCTGCGCAATCCATGGTGGAGGGTACACAAGATTCGGCCTGGCCGAATTTTTTTCGGATTTTTTTCGGAAAATCATCTTGATAAATGAGGCTCATTCCAACTCGGCGTATATGTCAAAGTGCGAAATTGTTTTATCTGAGGGTCCTCTATTCTCAACGTACGACTGTTTAGTTTGGTTAGTGGCTTTGCGGAGTTACTTGATTTTTTTCGTAAATGAACTTTTTTATGGTTGGCGTTGGTTGGTTTTGATCTGGACAACGCTTAAAAGGTGATACGGTCAAAATTTGGTCAAGGGAGAACGCGTGTAAATCGGTGAAATCGTTTATTTAAAAAATCAAATTAAATTTATTTTTCAAGTTCAATTAGTATAAAATTCAGGAAAAATATTCAGTTAGGATTTCGCTTTTCCAAATCCGAATTGCCGGGCCTCACGCTTGACACCTGCCATCAGATTTTGTACAGCCACCTTGCCCACCTTCTTCGCCGCAGAAAGCCAGTTTGCCTTGAACTGCTGCTGGTCCTTAGCAATTTTTTTGCTCTTCTTTAGGTTCCGCTTGACAATAGCCCAGTATTTCTCAATTGGGCGGAGCTCTGGCGTGTTGGGAGGGTTCTTGTCCTTGGGAACCACCTGCACGTTGTTGGCGGCGTACCACTCCATGGCCTTTTTACCGTAATGGCAAGATGCCAAATCCGGCCAAAACAGTACGGAACAACCGTGTTTCTTCAGGAAAGGCAGCAGACGTTTATTCAAACAGTCTTTCACGTAAATTTCTTGGTTGACAGTCCCGGAAGCTATTAAAATGCTGCTTTTCAAGCCAAAGGTACAGCTGGCTTGCCAAACCAGATATTTCTTTGCGAACTTTGACAGTTTTATGTGCTTGAAAATATCTGCTACCTTTCCCCTTCCTTTTGCCGTATAAAACTCCTGTCCCGGAAGCTGCTTGTAGTCGGCTTTGACGTAGATTTCGTCGTCCATTACCACGCAGTCAAACTTCGTCAGCATCGTCGTGTACAGCCTCCGGGATCGCGCTTTGGCCGTCGTATTTTGTTTATCATCGCGATTTGGAGTCACTACCTTCTTGTAAGTCGCTAGTCCGGCTCGTTTTTTGGCTCGATGCACGGTTGTAGACGATACACCCAGCTTATTTGCGGCATCTCGGAGAGAGAGGTTAGGGTTTCGCTTGAAACTACCGTCAACTCTCTTTGTCGTCTCAGCGGCTTCCGGTTTTCGATTTCCCCCCGATCCAGACTTCCTGGCTGTCGACAAACGTTCCCCAAACACTTTAATTACATTTGTAACGGTTGATTTGGCAACTTTTAGCGATTTTGCCAGCTTTGCGTGCGAGTAGCTCGGATTTTCGCGATGCGCGAGCATAATTTTGATACGCAGCTCTTCTTGCTTGGACGGCATTTTGACAACTGAAGAGTGAATTCCAAAATCAAAATAGGAGCAACATTCTACACACACACACACCTTCAAAATGAGGGGTGTTCAGGTTTTTTAAATGCAAAATTGAAAGAAATAAGTCAAGTTTATATTGACCAAATTTTGACCGTATCACCCTTTACTTTTAACAGTTACGTGTCACACAAGCAACTAAGCCGTTGATCTTTTGCAGGAAACGTTTCCAAGCTGGGCAATCATAATAAGCCACCAAGACATTGCGACTTTAAAACCTTCCTGTCGTACCATGTGAAAGAATGCTATCAACCCAGCGTCGAATCACAGCCTCAACGATAGAATTCAAGTGAATACATTTGGTTGAAATTGCTTCTCATTATCAACTGGATACTTTTCGCTTTATTATGAAATAAACATCCGAACATTTATCTCAAAACATTAAATTTTTCTTCCAACACGACAATACCAGCTCTTATTGGAAAATACTTTACAAAAATAGAGTCCTTTTAGAAGATCTTCATCAAGTTGAGTTTTGTTGCGGCTGTTTTGTACGGGAAATAAAATTAGGCTTTTGTAGAACTGCCATATATCGACTACCGAAGACATTGACATGTTAGATTTGCGTTCGGGACTAATAAAGGGTGATTTGTTAAGAGCTTGATAACTTTAAAAAAAAAAAACGCATAAAATTTGCAAAATCTCATCGGTTCTTTATTTGAAACGTTAGATTGGTCCATGACATTTACTTTTTGAAGATAATTTCATTTAAATGTTGACCGCGGCTGCGTCTTAGGTGGTCCATTCGGAAAGTCCAATTTTGGGCAACTTTTTCGAGCATTTCGGCCGGAATAGCCCGAATTTCTTCGGAAATGTTGTCTTCCAAAGCTGGAATAGTTGCTGGCTTATTTCTGTAGACTTTAGACTTGACGTAGCCCCACAAAAAATAGTCTAAAGGCGTCAAATCGCATGATCTTGGTGGCCAACTTACCGGTCCATTTCTTGAGATGAATTGTTCTCCGAAGTTTTCCCTCAAAATGGCCATAGAATCGCGAGCTGTGTGGCATGTAGCGCCATCTTGTTGAAACCACATGTCAACCAAGTTCAGTTCTTCCATTTTTGGCAACAAAAAGTTTGTTAGCATCGAACGATAGCGATCGCCATTCACCGTAACGTTGCGTCCAACAGCATCTTTGAAAAAATACGGTCCAATGATTCCACCAGCGTACAAACCACACCAAACAGTGCATTTTTCGGGATGCATGGGCAGTTCTTGAACGGCTTCTGGTTGCTCTTCACTCCAAATGCGGCAATTTTGCTTATTTACGTAGCCATTCAACCAGAAATGAGCCTCATCGCTGAACAAAATTTGTCGATAAAAAAGCGGATTTTCTGCCAACTTTTCTAGGGCCCATTCACTGAAAATTCGACGTTGTGGCAGATCGTAAGTCTATTCATGATGAAATGTCAAAGCATACTGAGCATCTTTCTCTTTGACACCATGTCTGAAATCCCACGTGATCTGTCAAATACTAATGCATGAAAATCCTAACCTCAAAAGAATCACCCTTTATTTATGTTAGCCATATATTCACAGAAGATAAGCGTATACAAATCCTAGGGTCCATTTAATTAAAAAATGTAAATTACTAAAAAGGTTAGCTTGTTCACAAATGTTATTGCACAATCAAAATATAGTAATTGTTTTTAATGTTTGAAGTTATATAATGTGTACCATTCTAATATTGTTCATTTGACCTGAGTGAATTTATAATTTTATTCGGATCAGCAGCTGTTCAAAAATAACAGATTGTTTGCTGTTTTAGAAAAAAAAAACTGATAATAAAGTATAAAATTATACCTCTTTTATGCAAATTTAATTATAACTTGATGGGGAATATCCCAAAACAACTTTTTATAAAGTTTATATTCTTTAAAATGGATTATTAAAGAAAATTAATCGCGAAAAAGTGAGGATTTTAGCGGCTAAACACGAACTTAATACCCACGGAAAAAATTAAAATTCATTTTTTGCACATCAGCCGATTGTTTTCTAGTGATATCGACAAATACTTCCTTTTTTCATGTTTCCGAGTGCTTTTGCTGTCCATACAGCATACATTTTCAATGTTAAACATTGAAGTTGAATAAAAACATGTAATGTCTTGTCATTTGTTGAGTTATTTGAAGATAAAAGATTGTTCACGTGGACAGGCAACAACAATGCCTAGTAAAATTTGATAATCGATGCCAACACTATACCATTTTCCGCCAAGGAATTAGAATAGATTTTACTGCCCGTTCATGAAACCCAAAATCGTCTCGAGACGAATCGTTCGTCTAGGGTGAAACTAAAATAACTTTAGATAATTTGCTACAAAGGGCCTGTTCGAAACTGTTACGCGCCCGCCTTTCACTGTGCATCCACAAATAAGCAAAAGATGTCAACTTCAAAACAAAGGCAGAATGGCATGGTCAGTTCGAAATTTACCCTGGCTAACTCTTTATCAGGTTGTTTTTGGTTCTGTCCCTGTCTCTGGCGCGCTAACATATAAAGATATTATTCCATGCCATTATCAACAAAAAAAATATCTAATGTGTTTCCAATGAATACCACCTTGGATTCGATATCACTGTCACAGACCAAGCATATGCCATTCCTCGACGACAAGGTGTCACTGTCGTCGTGCACAATTTCCCCGCCCGTAGCCTATGACAGATTCCGTGCAAAATATATTTTCTGTCCCATCGACCACACTACGGACTCACCGACCAACTATGCTATTATCTCTCCAAATGAAAACGAGTTAGAGTTCCATTTTTAAGTGATACAAATTCATTAGATATATTTAAGGAGATTGAGCCTTATAAATGTAGAATGTCTTATATCTATAGAAATATTATTATATGATATATTCATGTGAACATAAGTTGTAATTTATAAGACCATGATATAATGAAACGAAAAACGAATCTAGTACTATATGGAAATGGCGGAGCAAGAAAAAAAAATAGTAGTAATCTATATAACTCTAGAAGATTATGAGATATATAAGAGGATTCGAAATGAGGGAAAAATATAGCAAATATAATGAGCACATAAAAAGAGTCTTAACAGGCGCTCAAAAGCGTTTAAATACATAAATAGTGTCGTATAAATATGAGGAATTATATTTACACAACCTCAGCTTCAGAGAGAATTATAAAATGTACAAAGAAATTGCTTAGGCATAATAATACTTAAAAGTAATGCTGTTTACTTAAAAGCACAGGAAAAATGAGAAAAAATGCATAAAATGAATGTAAAATGGATAGTATATCGTAAGATGATTGCAACTTCATAGATTATAAATCATGCAACTCTGTAGAAATTGAGGCATATTTCATTAACCCTTTTATGAATTTCTACCCCCTTACCACATTTCGAAAATTGAGCGAAAGTAACCTTTTCTGTTTTTTCATTAACACCTAACAAGAGGTAAGCCTGCCTAATTACGAGCTCGTTATTCGGTAGGACGCAACACAAAGAAATTTGAGTTGACTGTTTATCATTAAAGGACACAATCACACAATAATGGAAGAGGTTAGGGGAAAGAAATTTGGGATAAAACTAAGGACATGAGTATATGAGAAGGTTCTACATGGCCAAAAAGGAAATTCTTATATGCTAATACTACATAATACTTCCCAAGTGTTGAGCTGCTACATCTATGGTCTTCTTGGAGTTGGTTGAGCCGCCACTTGCAACAAACAAAAAAAAAACTCCCAGAATGTTTTTAGCTGAATATAGTGAAGTCGCTAGAGTCACTTGTCCCCTTCTTGCCAGCTGATGGAGATGTAAATTCAACAGTTGTAAATTCTCTTCAGTTAAAGTTGAACCGCAATTGTAAGCTTTGCCGGTTGAAGATGAGTCGCACTTTTTTCAGTTCGCCAATTATAGATGAACTGCACCTTAGTTTTGCGAGTTGACGTTGAAAATTGGGGTTTTGCCAAGATAACCCAATATTTTAGAAAATTTGACTTTTAGGAAAGTAGCCTTATCGGATGAAATAATTTTCAGCTACACCAACGATGATGTGCAACGCCAGCGCACTAAAATATGGCGTGGATTCCCTTTTCTTTTGAGGCTTCAATATGTATATCCATATACAGATGGAAAATCTTAGCAAACGCTTCTCCTGGCAAAAAATGTGTATAATCTAATGATTTTCTTTTTGAGACTGCGATCGCTTTGCCCGTGTTGCGGAATATTGGCAAAATAAATAATTGTAAAGTTGGCGGATAGTTTCCTTAAAAGTTTATAACACGTGGAAAATATATCTCTTTTTAAAACACTTCTTAATGGTTCAACTGTCGAGCACAAAAAGAGGTCGAGAACATTCTTATCACTTTCTTTGTCAACTCTCTTTTCTGTCCTTCGCAGGTGTGTGTTTTCGATATGTAACTCCCATGTTGCCATATTCCACCACAACTGTTTCACGCAAAATGTTTGCGTCCTGCGAAGATCTTTACCGTAGTCGAACTATCACAATTAAAGCGATCCGTCACAAACCTGCTCCGTATCAAAGGCCAAGGTCGAAGAACGGACAGGCAGGATAGCTTGAAAATAAACCAAGCGTGTGGCTCGACCCACAAGCCGGGCACACATCATATCGCACTTACGGGCGAAGGTCTGAAGCGTGGAATCTACCTATGTATTTCCCTTGCAGGTCCTCAATATCGTAGAGGCTATTCCCAACTTTCCCTCTTATCCGGCACTTGATGAATTTGGGATTGAATTTAGCGTTTAAGGCTTTCTTAAAATCACTCTGTGAGTGGCTTTTTCGAAATACCTCTTTTCCTACGATATAGGACATAGTCCTCGCCCTTGTATTATATGTCCTGTCCGACTTCCTGTGTGCCGTCTCCAAATTCTTACATATCCTATCACGAATTCCCTGAAGCCTGTCAGAGCGTTCAACTACAGTATCGTCTGTCAGGCTATTGAGATTAATGAGAACTTCATATGTAGAGCCGTGTAGAATCATGTTTTGCCCAAAGGCGGCAAAATAAGGCGAACATTGTATAGCAGAATGGAAGTCGCTACGCAATACTGACAAAATCTTTGGTATGTCCCTATCCCAGTTAGTATGGTCACCTTCGTCTTTTAGGAAATAACGTATCTTAGAAATAATTTCGCGATTAACTCTCTCCGAGCAATTTGCTTGAGGCGAGTAGAAACCCGTGGTAATATGGGTGATCCCATAAGTGCAAAAAAAATCAGTTATTTCCTTAGATGTAAACTGCTTAGCATTGTCCGTATGAATAAACTGAGGGACACCAAAAGTGCAAAATATATAATTACTAAGGAAGTCTATGACGTTGAGTGACGTTGCAGTCCGCAACGGCCTCAAAAAGACGAATTTCGTCATATGGTCAACGACAATCAATAACTGCGTGTTCCTAGATTTGAAATATTTCTGTCTTATACGACGAAGGGCTTTGTTGTAACCGCCGTGACAATCAATAAGGTGATACCTTGCAATTGTCTCATCCACAAGAGACTGCGGCAACCAAATCTTCCACAGGTCCTCCTCGTTGTCAATACCATTCCGAAACCTTGCTCTCTTGTATACAATATCGCCAGTGATGCGTAAATCGGGCAAAGCCTCGTTATTCTGCCTTATCCTATCCTTTAATTCGGTATACCCTTCCTCCCGAAAAGCGGGTGAGGCAAGGTCGATCTCGGGCAGAGAGGGTATCACTTCCAACTCATCAATGTCAAATCTTGAAAGGGCGTCTGGCACCACGTTGAGTGACCCTTTCCTGTGTTCCATGGTGAAATCATACGATTGGAGCTTTAAGCTCCAACGAGCTAACCTCCCCGAGAGATTCTTCAGGCTCATAAGCCAGCGCAAACTGGAGTGGTCAGTGACTATTTTAAAAGGAACCCCGTCTACATACTGCCTGAAACGCTCCACGCTCACAATGGCCGCAAGGCACTCCAGCTCGGTCACCGTGTAGTTTCGCTGGGCCTTGTTGAGCTTTTGCGAAACATAGGCTATTGGGCGTTCCCTTCCTTCGTCGTCCACTTGGTATAGTACACCACCGACCCCTATACGCGAAGCATCGCATTGAATAACAAATGGCCGTTCGAAATCAGGTTCCGCAAGCACCGGTGCATGAGCAAGAGCATCCTTTAGTGAGGAGAATGATTTCATTGCCCCGTCAGTAAGTCGAAACGGCTTATTAGACTTACTTAGGCAATCGGTGAGAGGACCAGATAGGTTCGAAAAATTTGGTATAAAGGACCTGTACCAGTTCGCCATTCCCACAAAACGTCTAACTTGCCTAGGCGTTTTGGGCATGGGAAACTGCGTGATGGCTACAACCTTTCCGGGATTAACCCTCAGTGTGCCACCTCCTATAATATAACCTAAATATGGTATTTCCCTTTGACAGAATCGGCTCTTACCAATATTAATAGTAAGTCCGGCAGACTTGAGGCAATATGCCACTTCGTCAAGAAGTTTCAGATGGCTGTCAAAATCGTGGCTACAAACGAGTAAATCGTCTAAATAAATAAACACAGAGTCCCTAAGTCTCGAGGGGATGGTTTTGTCCATCAGACGACTCATGGTCTGAGGACCATTGCAGACACCAAATGGCATGACCCTATATTGATATAGGGGTCTGCCAGGTACGGCGAAAGCTGTCTTTTCCTTTGAGTCCTCAGATAGTCTGATTTGGAAAAACGCATCCTTTAGGTCGATGCCGGTGATGTAATGTGTATCTTTCAATCGACTCAAGAGCCCGTTAATATGGGGAAGAGGATATGAGTCCTTCTTGGTCACTGCATTCACCTTACGACAGTCCAGACAAAGCCTTATCTTGCCTGGTTTACGAATGACAACAATTGGGCTGCACCACGGGGAGTTAGATTCCTCTATGACTCCGAGAGTCAGCAATCGGTCCAGCTCCTCGTAGACCTCGGCTTGTCTAGGTGGTGATAGGGGGTAATGCCGTGATTTTATTGGTGTAGCGTCACTAGTCTCAATCCGGTGTTCGAGAAGTCTTGTACAACCGAGCCCTAATTTCTCGTACGACGGAAACTTCAAAATAGTCATATCTAAGCGTAGTTTCTGTTCAGGGCTTAGATCATGAAAGAGTACATTAGGTGGTGGTGCCTTCTCAATGCTGCTAACTTGGGGTATTATTTCAGGAGCTATTGCATATAACTTCCAAAAGTCAACACCAAGGTAGCCCTGTTGTGTTAGGGTCGGAACTATATAAAATGTAACAACCTTCGTTACACCTTTGAACATCACCGGTAAAAAACAATACCCCACTATCTCATCTTTCGAGCCATTCGCACTGGATACATTGCATCTGAATCGCTTTAACTCAATCCTATTCCTTCTAACGAAATCTAAACCGCCCTTCCCCAGAACCGAAATGTTCGCACCGGAATCCAGCAGACACAGAAATTCGTCATCGTATATCCTAATTCTGGCATAAGGCCTACCGTCGTCCGCGTTTGACAAGCATGTCGATTCAATGGCCCTTCTAAAAAACCTTCTCTTTTCATAACGCGCTCTGCATCTCATTATCCGAGGAGAAGGTCTACAAGTCGGTACAATCTGAGTGTTAAGGACATAGTCAGGTAATGCTGAAATAGTCGAGGGGAAGTTTTCCTGTGGAACACTCTCCCTCTTCTCAAAATACGACTCGGGGTCTAATTTGGGAAACGAGAGTCCCCGGTGGCCATCTCGCTCCTGCGGCGGTTTCCCGTGTGGGCGTTGCTACATTGCGGTGTCGTAACGTCTCTTTGCCCACACTTATAACAAAAAATATTTCTCACAGTATCTGGGCAGTAAATAAAACTATGTCCCATGTTGAGACAGTTCCAGCATTTTATGCGAGAATAGTCAGCCCTGGTATTAGGGCGAGTCACCCTTAGGGACTCAATTTGTGGATCTATCTCCCCATCTGAGTCCCCATGCTCCTCCTCAAATGAGATTTCGTTAACCTGCCGCTGGCGAGTCGTTACACTGTTGGGGGCGGATTTATTCTCCCTAATTATCTTCTCGGCCCTCCGGGCAACTTCACGTAATTCATCGACATCCTTAAAATCGCGCCCAAAAAGCATTAGTTTGAGGTCCCCGTCAACGTTCTCTCTCATGATCTCTACCAATGTGCTGTCCGATAGCGGAATTCTCAACCTTTGGTTCATCTGCATGATAACCGTATGGTAATCATCATATGATTCCTTGGCATGTTGTCGACGGGTCGAAATTCTGAGCTTGACCTCATTATCGCTCTCTAAGGTACCGAATTCCTTATTCAATGCATTTTTAAGTTGATCGTAAGTAGATCTTGGGTGCTGTTTTATATACCTCCAGTACCAGGATTCGGCCCTATTTGATAAGAAGATTTGAAAGTTATTCATTAAATGATCCGAAGGGCAATGTGACCTACTGGCCAACGTATCTATCTTAAATATAAAATCGGAAACGCTACCTTCCCCACTATAGGTAACATTCCAGTCCTTCAGCTTGATTGCCTGAGGAGCAATTATATCCGAGTTACTCGTCTGATTTATTGGAGATGATACATCCCGAGTGTGTGACGGCGAATGCCCACCATCGCGTGGCTGGCTTATTGAATCCCTAAGATATCTAATTTCCCTTTGAAATTCTGCTTGTGTGTTTGCCAATGACTGTTGCAGGCAAAGGACTAGGCTCTCCAAAGAATTCACATTTGAGTTATTCCCGTCAGGTCTTACAGTAAGCGGTGGGGGATCGGGCAATCGCCCCTGCTCATCCATTGTGAAACCTCGGTCTAAATTAGATCGGTTATTTATCGGTTCACAAGATTGCCCTGTCACGGGCCCTACCTCGGTAGTACTATCAGATATACCCAAATGCGACACTGATTTACTATCAGTCACTTCAATGTTGGTAATAGTCCCAACTGAGCCACCTGAACTATCCAGGGAAAAATTCAGTTCCGACCCTTTAATCGCCTCTACTGAAGAGTTAGCTCCGACACAGATGCCGGACCTATTGTTATTATGAGCGACATCTCTTCCTCTAGTACACTTAAAAGAATTTGTCAGACCGATAGACGAAGGGTTTGGTGAATCTACCACTTCTATGAGCCTTTCCCTACCTATGTTGTTATCTGTCGGAACCGAAGTCGATATATTTTCCTCCTCTTCAATCTGATTGTCCTTAGATGAGTTAGAACGTGATTTGGAACGGGTTTCCATTCCTTATCAGAATAAAATGTATCCCCGAAAATAAGTCATATCCTAAACTGTATTGTTGAGGTAAGCAAAAAAAAAAACAAAACAAAAAACAACTGCAAGACATATGATAGTAAAATAAAGATCAGCGTAAATAAAAATCGAAATAATGATATATATCATTCCGGAGAGATAAATAGCATATTGGTGTAAATAAGTCTAAATGTGGTCTCGATCAGGGAACGCATGGTACAGAAGTACACAGACTTTTCCCCCTTCCATTACTTGACAAGCAGTGACTCATTAGATTAAGAGAATCCTCGTACCGTCTCAAGTAAAACGTATGATAAAACAAGAAAAGTGCAAAAAGCCGTATGATCGTAATGCTCCAAATAGCATTTTATCATTAACCAAAACAAAATACACCGCTATTGCACGACAAAAAAAAATCGACCAATGTCTTGTGCATATTGTATGTGGGTGCCTACATGCCAACTCCCAAAATGTACATTCGTTGCAACAGTAGCTAACATGTTAATAGTTATTAGCCTGGCCCCTCGAATGTCCAAAAGTAAGAATGTCATGTTGGAGATGTGAAAATAAATAAACAAGCTTTTCGCGACTACCACACACTTTTTCTACAAATGTAATGACCATAGCTATAAATATCAGGTATGTAAAGTAAAGTCCCAAAGAATTTAGATCTTATGGCATTTCACTTATAAGTGCGAGTAGATGGAAGCATAGCTCGAATCTTGTGTCAGCAACAGTGGCTCTGGTTTTAAAATGAAATCCTTTAAAAGAACATCCATAAATTTGGGCGGTGATTATGAAAATCAAACAAAAAAAAAAATGTTAAGATATACAGAAAACCTTAACTTTCGTTGGGCGCCATATATGTTACGCGCCCGCCTTT
The DNA here is from genome assembly GCF_050003625.1 of Haematobia irritans. Lineage (NCBI taxonomy): Eukaryota > Metazoa > Arthropoda > Insecta > Diptera > Muscidae > Haematobia > Haematobia irritans. Next base: position 48,873,827 of record NC_134399.1, read on the forward strand.
CACTGTGCATCCACAAATAAGCAAAAGATGTCAACTTCAAAACAAAGGCAGAATGGCATGGTCAGTTCGAAATTTACCCTGGCTAACTCTTTATCAGGTTGTTTTTGGTTCTGTCCCTGTCTCTGGCGCGCTAACATATAAAGATATTATTCCATGCCATTATCAACAAAAAAAATATCTAATGTGTTTCCAATGAATACCACCTTGGATTCGATATCACTGTCACAGACCAAGCATATGCCATTCCTCGACGACAAGGTGTCACTGTCGTCGTGCACAATTTCCCCGCCCGTAGCCTATGACAGATTCCGTGCAAAATATATTTTCTGTCCCATTGACCACACTACGGACTCACCGACCAACTATGCTATTATCTCTCCAAATGAAAACGAGTTAGAGTTCCATTTTTAAGTGATACAAATTCATTAGATATATTTAAGGAGATTGAGCCTTATAAATGTAGAATGTCTTATATCTATAGAAATATTATTATATGATATATTCATGTGAACATAAGTTGTAATTTATAAGACCATGATATAATGAAACGAAAAACGAATCTAGTACTATATGGAAATGGCGGAGCAAGAAAAAAAAATAGTAGTAATCTATATAACTCTAGAAGATTATGAGATATATAAGAGGATTCGAAATGAGGGAAAAATATAGCAAATATAATGAGCACATAAAAAGAGTCTTAACAGGCGCTCAAAAGCGTTTAAATACATAAATAGTGTCGTATAACTATGAGGAATTATATTTACACAACCTCAGCTTCAGAGAGAATTATAAAATGTACAAAGAAATTGCTTAGGCATAATAATACTTAAAAGTAATGCTGTTTACTTAAAAGTACAGGAAAAATGAGAAAAAAATGCATAAAATGAATGTAAAATGGATAGTATATCGTAAGATGATTGCAACTTCATAGATTATAAATCATGTAACTCTGTAGAAATTGAGGCATATTTCATTAACCCTTTTATGAATTTCTACCCCCTTACCACATTTCGAAAATTGAGCGAAATTAACCTTTTCTGTTTTTTCATTAATACCTAACAAGAGGTAAGCCTGCCTAATTACGAGCTCGTTATTCGGTAGGACGCAACACAAAGAAATTTGAGTTGACTGTTTATCATTAAAGGCCGCAATCACACAATAATGGAAGAGGTTAGGGGAAAGAAATTTGGGATAAAACTAAGGACATGAGTATATGAGAAGGTTCTACATGGCCAAAAAGGAAATTCTTATATGCTAATACTACGTAATACTTCCCAAGTGTTGAGCTGCTACATCTATGGTCTTCTTGGAGTTGGTTGAGCCGCCACTTGCAACAAACAAAAAAAAAAACTCCCAGAATGTGTTTAGCTGAATATAGTGAAGTCGCTAGAGTCACTTGTCCCCTTCTTGCCAGCTGATGGAGATGTAAATTCAACAGTTGTAAATTCTCTTCAGTTAAAGTTGAACCGCAATTGTAAGCTTTGCCGGTTGAAGATGAGTCGCACTTTTTTCAGTTCGCCAATTATAGATGAACTGCACCTTAGTTTTGCGAGTTGACGTTGAAAATTGGGGTTTTGCCAAGATAACCCAATATTTTAGAAAATTTGACTTTTAGGAAAGTATCCTTATCGGATGAAATAATTTTCAGCTACACCAACGATGATGTGCAACGCCAGCGCACTAAAATATGGCGTGGATTCCCTTTTCTTTTGAGGCTTCAATATGTATATCCATATACAGATGGAAAATCTTAGCAAACGCTTCTCCTGGCAAAAAATGTGTATAATCTAATGATTTTCTTTTTGAGACTGCGATCGCTTTGCCCGTGTTGCGGAATATTGGCAAAATAAATAATTGTAAAGTTGGCGGATGGTTTCCTTAAAAGTTTATAACACGTGGAAAATATATCTCTTTTAAAACACTTCTTAATGGTTCAAATGTCGAGCACAAAAAGAGGTCGAGAACATTCTTATCACTTTCTTTGTCAACTCTCTTTTCTGTCCTTCGCAGGTGTGTGTTTTCGATATGTAACTCCCATGTTGCCATATTCCACCACAACTGTTTCACGCAAAATGTTTGCGTCCTGCGAAGATCTTTACCGTAGTCGAACTATCACAATTAAAGCGATCCGTCACAAAACCGAAACTTTTTACTATGGTGAGATATCAATTTACTATGGTGAAAAAATTGCTAATTTGTGGTACACATTTCTTTAACAAATACAACCACTTTTTGTTTGTTTTGATATAATCCAAACATGCCAAACCTAGTGATGTCGTAAATGTCAAGAATTTTCAACAAATGTCAAATTTCTTACTAGCCCCATAGGCTAGGGAAATTATTCTCACCTCGATCTACGTCAAATTTTTACCAATGCTAGTTAAAAGATTCGGTTTCGAACAGGCCCAAAACCTCCAATTTTGGCATGAACTCATTCTTAATGATTTACTATCGAACCCCAAACTATAGTTCTCGTGATATTAACGAATGATTTTTGACTTTTCGTTCGTCTCGAGGCGAACGAAAATTCCACGAACAGACCGTTATTTTGGCGACATGCCGCTAGCCGTCACTGTATTCCGTCGCGGATTTTGGTCTTCCCATAAGAAATACACGTAAACAGGTGTTCGCCTATCGCTATGGTTATATTTACACAGTATTATATTATTCAACCGTCGAACTGAACGGACGTGTTTTCTAATAGCGGAGTATTTCATCGTAATAAGTACTTATTACGAATTTCACGTGTGGTGGAAATAATAAACCACCATGCAGCGAAATTCAAAGTCATCCACTGGGTTGCTAACTTCAGGGCCCAGTGGATGGGTAACGACTGAAGTTATAAATTTGGGCAGCGACCATGAGTCAGGCCCAATTAATCGACCTGTAGACGGGTCGACTGGCGGTGACACTTTGGCAAGTCGAACCTTTTCTAAGGTGACGACATCAAAAGGAGGCAATCCCTCTCGAAAGAGATTCAAGGAACGAAGAAATGCTTTGTTTATCCTAAAGAAATTAGGATCAGTCGACCCAAGCACGTTGTCGGCTAAGCAAAGCGATTCCTTAAAATGGGCTCAAGGAATTCTTGAAGCTGGAAAAAGGGAACGATCACCGGATGAGCTACCATACTCTAAACGGGATCAAAGATCGTTTGCCTCAGTTGCAAAAGACAGCCTTGTGATGGCTATTATTAATAAAGGAGCATTGGACGGTATGATTCCAAGGCAAAAATGGGGGGAAATTGAGAACGCGATGTCTGGTGTCTACTCAGAGGTGCGAAAAAAGTTTCCCGGATCAAGTCCTCGACGGCAAGATGCTGGATGGTATCAAGGACGATATAAGTTAATAGCTTTTGCAGACCAGAGGTCTATGGATTGCTTTAAAGCTGCATTGATGCTAATTGGTGAAGTTTGGGAAGGAGCCGCTTTGGAGTTAGTCGATAAAAAAGACATACCGGCTAAACCTAGAGCACATGCATGGATACCGGCAAACCCTCCTGATCCTGAGTCAATACTAGAGAGACTAAAAGAATGTAACCCAGATCTTCCAACCGCCGATTGGAAGGTTGGTCGTTTGGATGAGGTGGATGGACCAAGACGAAATGCGGTGTTTATATTAAACATAGAGTCGCTGCCACATCTAGCCCAGACCCAAGGACGCGTAAGTTATGGCTTTCATGATATCCATATGAAGGTATACAAAAGCGATCAGCCAAAGGATACCGAAACGGACAAGCCTCCGGTAGAGTCAGCAGTGAAAAAATCTCCTAGCGAAGCCGAAGGAGACATAAAACCTACAGACTATGGCGAAAATCATATGCGGGAAGTTTCTACAGGCTCAAACCTGTAATGAACCTACTGATAAGTTTAGATCAGCAGATAAGTCGAGCAGAAACCTAGGTCGAGTAGATACCAACTCAAATACTATCGTTTCTAATCCGAAAAAATTTGATATGAAGAGGACTGCGGGAGCCTTTCAGGACTAGCTTCAGTCGGGTGGGGGGTTCTCGTCCTCTTCAAGCAAATTGTATTCTACAGGAAAATTTTTCTATAGACTCCCTTTTTTTCGTTGGCAAAAAAAATTTAAATGGTTAAGACTATAAATAACTATTATTTTTACCCCATTATAATCTTATGGAAACGGTGTAAAATTCACTCCCATGTATCTCAAGATGTTGTGAGATTTCGGCGCTCTCGTAACCCATACCCAACCGATGTCTTGGCCGCGCCCTTTATGTATTCCAAGACCCCTTACGACCTACATCCTACATAAACAATTACCACATAGTGGGATGGAAACACTCCAATTCCGTTTAGCAGTTCATGTCGATATTGTATCACATTTATTCATCAATTTACTTATTTAAAATACATTTCTAGTATTAAAGTATTGCTCCTTATGCTTAATGAACCGAAATTATTCCTACTAAATTGTATTCCTTGGAATAAATTCCTACATGAACACAATTTTCTAAAACTTTATGAAAATAGTTAAATAAGTTATCTGAAATTCACAATAACCTGGGCGAAAAATTATATATATTTTTAGAGTTTTACTATGTTTGCATCTTAAAAGGAAATGTTCCAAATTCCAAGAATTTACTTAATATTAGTGATTAAAAAATGTTAAATGTTTTTTCTTAAATTCTCCATCTCTTTCAATGGGGGAAGGTATCCCGATAAATTCAAATTTTTCCCTACTTCTTTTCCGTATTCTTTAATTATGGTTATTATTTTTGTTTTCTATTTTTTTTTTATTTGCAAAGCCAAATTTTAATAGACCAATGCGATTTACTGATATTTCATTGTGACTCTATTCATAACATTATATTCGATGTATACTCTTCTTATTACTACGCTTTCATTAACTAGATTTGTTTTTCTGTTTTGGTTATTATTTTACGCATTCCTGGATTGGAACTTTTGATTTTACTTTGCTTATGATCTTTCCACACTTTCATTGATTGGAATTTCTCCGTTTTACTTTGCTATGATCTTTTACACATTCATTGAATGGAATTTTTGATTTTACTATTTACGCATTCATTGAATGGAATTTTTGATTTTACTATTTACACATTCATTGATTGCATTGTTTTTTTTGTACTCACCCGCATTGTCGATGATGATGAAGGCCTTCAGCAAACTCGTACAAAGCGTGGAAAATGTTGATGAGAGCGTTGTGGATAAAAAGAATACTTGGAGCCTGTCTTTGATTTTGCAAATCTACTAAATTTTAATGATCGTTAAATGCACATAATAATGAAAATAAAATGTCATTAAATTGTTCTTACATTACTATTTAATGATCATTAAAATTAGATATATGTAATCACTTATCTTAATGTTCACTATATGATTTCTTAAAAGCACCACTAATATTATTCTCTTTTCTTCTTACACGGACTTTAATTATTAAAATGAACGAGTTGAGTTAATAGTATGGTAATTGTAAATTTTTACTGGATCTCAACTCCTGGAGATGTTGATAAATATGAAATTTTGGCGAGCCGTTAATTTTTACATTCGTGACTATTCCCGTCAGCATCAATGCAAGACTGATTTTTATTTCTGCGTTGTTAGCTCTCTCTGCTTAAAGTTATATCATAGATGAGAGAAAGCAATGGTCTCAATTCTAGGCTCTATGAACCCCACGACTCAAAAGGGGGAGTGGGGATTAATTGAACTTGTGCTTATTTAATCGTAGAGGGACCATTGACGATTGTAAGCACTAAAATCGACGTAACTAGTCCCTTTTCTCTCATTTGTAAACCGTCTGGTAGATTGATCGTAGGCAACGAATATTAACTGGTGACTTCTCCGATTACAAGTGCCCAAGTGATATATCCAAATGACACCACGCCACGTGATAGACGTAAAATTCTTGCCAATCTGGCAGTGGTACAAGACTACTAAAAAAGATATATATCGTCATTCACATTCCATGCCTGACAGAGTTATTCAGTTTAATTACCAATAGTGTTATGTTTGTGGTAAAGGAATTTAGATTAAGTTCCTTCGCAGATCGGAGATACGATCACCCCGGGTGGGTTTCTGTTCTTCCACCCGGTTCCAATATCGACAAATCCTCCGAAATACCGAAACTTGTTTACACAATTCCTTTATAGTTCTTAAAATGTTTACGAATTTTGTACTGGAATTTTCTCAAAAACGGCGATCTCTCAAGATTACTTCCCACGTCTACTGAGCTATTCGGTCAAGATATTAACAAAAAAAAGGAAGTACGTTCCTTGCCAAAATCGCTTGTCAAAGTAACTCGTCGAAATTTGTTGACGATCATACGTTTCTGAATCGATCATCGATACCACAAGTAACGACATTGCCATTCATCGGTGACCTGAATCGTTAAAGATACACCGACATCTGCACATCGTTCAAATTCAAAACAATTCAATTGTTCTCTCTTCCGTTCAATCCGATAGCGAAAATAATTGGTTCCAATTAGTCCAAATTCCCACAGACTATTCAATTAAACCTCAGGTCAATTAAAGTGTTAATAGAAGACTTAAAAAAAATTTATTTCGTAAATATATTCCTCTTCCTCTTGTGATGCAGGTATATTCACACATTGCCCATTACAAAACCAAGTAATATTTGTATCTTATACTAAAATATTAATTGGAGAGAAAAACCCTAAGTCCGAATATCTTTGGCATGATAAGTGCCAACGATTTTCCCATATTCGTCTGCTAAGACGTAGTAGTTATTCCCTATTTTCTCTTTTATTGTCGCCTTCACAAAGATTGGAGAAAGTTTCGCATTAAATTGTTTTCCTGCGGAACTCTGTACGAAATTCCTTCTAAAAACGCTCTGGCCCACTGTAAATGATATAGGTCGAGCTCTTAGATTATATTGCTGTTTGTTCCGTTCGTAAGCTTGAGATATGTATCTCCGTACATCATGTCTAATGAGTTTTAACTGGTCATCCCTTGGAATTGCATGCGCTGGCTCGTCCAGAAGCTGAAGATTACGTAAAAGTTCATATGAGGTCGCATGGGTGACCATGTCAAACCCATAAAGTACATGGTAAGGGGAGCAATGGGTAGATTGATGAATCGAGTTTCTCAACGCACAACATATATGGCTTAATTTTTCGTCACCATCCGTGACATGCGACTTCTGCGTTATGGAACCTAGCAAGAACCCCTTGCCTAAGTTTTGAAGGAATCCAAAGCTTCCAGGATTTCTCCTCTTGAATTGCGTCGCCAGTATAATGCTCAACTCGAATGTAGATGAAATGATCAACGACCTTTACATCTGGGTATCTAGAAGCATCTGTCAGTATCTCATTTTTGAGTGAAACGTAATCGGCATCGAAGAAATGGGGCGAATTCAGGTCAATTTCCGGTTGCGACTCATCCACTAACGTAACACCTTCACAGTACATCCTTGAAAGCGCATCCGGGACTACGTTGTCCCTTCCCTTTCTGTGACTCACTGTAAACCGGTGTAACTTAAAAGCCCATCGAGCCAGTCTGCCGGATAAATCGGATTGCTTCATCAGCCAGACCAGGCTCGAATGGTCTGTTATAACTTCGAACTCATGGAGCTCGATGTAACAACGAAACCTCTTTATGGCCTCTATTGCAGCTAAACACTCTCTCTCAGTTACACTATAGTTCCTTTGAGAGGTGTTTAGCTTATTGGACATAAAGGCTATGGGTCGTTCCGAGCCATCGTCGTCCAGTTGCACCAGAACAGCTCCGATGCCATAATCACTGGCATCGCAGTGAACGTAAAATTTTTTCGTGAAGTCAGGATTACTCAAGACAGGGGCCGTTGTAAGTAAATGCTGTATTTTCCTGAAGGCTTCGTCGGCTTCATGGGTCCAGACAAACTTTTTCTTGGTGGATATTACTTCGGTAATGGGGAAGACTATAGAGGAGAAGTTGCTAATAAATCTTCTATACCACCCACAAAGACCCAAGAAACCCCGAACCTGCTTAAGATTTCTCGGAATAGGCCATGACAGAATTGCCAGAACCTTTTCGGGATCCGTCTTCAAACCCCCATGCCCGATTACATAACCCAAGTACCTTGCTTCTGTAACGCAGAATCGACTCTTAGCCACATTTAATGTCAAATTTGCCCTTTGAAATTCGGCAGCTATTCTGACAAGCACAGCCAAATGTGCAGAGAAGCTCTGAGATCAGCAGGTATCAATTCGTCCATGAGGCGACACATCGTTTGTGGGGCGTTACACAGTCCAAATGGCATAACCACAAACTGGTAGAGAGGTCTACCAGGGACTGTGAACGCCGTTAGATGCTTCGCCTCATCGGCTAGGCCGATTTGCCAAAATGCGTCCTTCAGGTCAAGTTTTGATATTATATTCGCTTTCGGCAGGCGTGAAAATATTCCCTCTATGCTTGGTAACGGATAGGCGTCTTTTTTAGTGACGGAATTTAACTTTCTGGCATCTAGGCACAGTCGGACTTTATTTGGTTTAACAACCAATCTCATGGGAGAACTCTATGAGGAGGAAGATGGTTCAATAACCCCTAAAGTCAGCATACGATCGATCTCCTTATACATCAGATTCTCCACTGCTGGAGAAACTGGATAGAACCTCTATTTGATCGCCTTGGCATTGCCAATGTCGATTTCGTGCTTAATTAAGCTTGTTCTCCCCAACCCCTGAATTTCATAGTTTGGAAATAGAGCTTTGACAGCTTCTAATTGTTGTAGCTGACTATGGGTTAGTGGAAATTTATTTGATTGAGAATCATTTGATTCGATTCTATTTTTAATATCGGACAATATATCGGACTTTTCGAAATCGGACAATTCAGACAGGACTTTGGACTTATTATGATTCCCGGACGGACATGACACTGTGACGGACTGAAAAATAGAAGGTGCTAGATTGAATTTATCCCAGAAATCTAGACCTAGTATCAAATCTTGACTTAAGGACGGAACAATCAATAATCTAAGTTGACGGACTTGATCCCTAAAACCAACGTCGACATCTAAATACCCAATAACAGTCTGTCGATGCCCAGAAGCTGATGCTTTGGATTCATGGAATCCATCGAAACTTGAAAAATCACTCAACGCTAGTTTGGAACCTAAACAGCTTACATTGGCTCCTGTGTCCAAGAGACCGTGTACGTCAAAATTCAAAAATGACACTCGAGCATAATATCGGTGATCCTGTGGATCATTGATAATACTCGATACGATATAACGAGAATACAATCTCCTTTTCCTAAAATATTTCCTTAGGCGAAGTGTTGAACGCTTAGGTTTTAAGCAATCGTTACGGGAAAGAGAGGATACGTTAAAAATTTCATTCCGTTTGGAGATATATTCCGCCAACCTAATGTGATAAGGCCGGGGCGGAAATATTAGTTTTTCTCCCATCTCGGGTACTTCTCGTTTCCAAATTACTATTGGCTTTTCAATGGAAAAACTGGGCGTTGGAGAGTCTGGATTACCCGTATTAATACAGACTTCCTTGCTCAATTTACCATCATCATTTAGTTTTTTGACTGCGTATTCTGGCCGTAAAGCTTCCCCGCCCCTATTCTTTTGGAGGCACACTTAGGACAGTTGGGCTTATATACATTTTTTGCTCCGCACCCGTAGCAAAAAACGACTCTATCACGCAGGCAATCCTCCCAAAGGTGTCCGGGCTCGTTGCAGTTCCAGCACTTAAGCATCGGGTGGTTTAAGGCGTCTACGGCAGCTTGCACCTCCGCCTGATTATCAGCTGTTGTGTCGTCGAAAATATCGACCGAAACAATGTTCCTGCGCGGAAACGAATAATTTGTAATTTTGGCCAAGTTCTGTTTCCGGAAATTATCCTCACCTAATAATTCCTCCCTCATTTGCACTAATTTACGAAGGTGAGCCAAAGTACATATAGGCACGTAGAGGAGCTCATGCCGAATATCGGAACGGAGATTTCGTTTAAGAATCTCAACCAATTCTGTCTCATCGATGGTCTTACTCAATTTATCCATGATAGACGAAACCGCTTCAAAAAAGGAATCGAATTTTTCCCCAGGTTTTTGTTTCCTATTACGCAGTTCATCACTGATGTCGGAGTCAGTCTTGAAGTCTTTAAACTGATAACGAATTTCCGTGCAAAAATCTTCCCATACAATTGTTCCCACTCTCTTATGGTGGCGCCAAAACCATGATTGCGCTTTCCCACTTAGAAGTAATTGCAGATTCTTACAAATAACTGAAAAATCGTTATCAAAATGATCCGCTGTCAGAATTTTGATCCTATATAGGAATTCCTCTACACTTAACCCATTCGCCGAACCGTCGAACTGCAAGTTCCAATTCTTAATTATCGATGTTATCTTGTCGGTTCTCAATGCAAAGCTCGTGTTATGACTGAAAGGAGAATGAATATTGGGATTACCCTGTAAAAAATGTGAATTCGATGGCATATTAGGAGAAGGAGAACTGTTATTGCGTGGGACATTTGAGACCGGGATGCCTTGTAAATTTAAATTACTCAAAACCCTTGTAATAGTAGACTCAATAATTTGACTAAGCTGAGAATAATCGATTGCATTAGGATTCCGTTCAAAAATCTGATTAGAGTTGTGGGTCGTATTGAAATGGTTCAGATCTGTGTGAGATTGCTCAGGAGGAGGAAGGTGTCTATCCTCAGCTACCTGTATATTACAACCTGACATTTGAGTATAAATAGGGTCTTGAGGATTGATCTTTCCAGAACTACGGGTATTATACCGGAAAGCTTTGGCTCCTCTAAGAGGTCCTTGTTTCGGTTTCCGATTCTTAAATTGCCATGACGGTGTATTCTGAGAAGTACTTTGTTGGTCCTCCTGTTGCATAGCTGATGTATTTTCTCCAATGAAATTGGGTTGCAAACTCGTGGAGCTCAGACAGTTCACATGGTCTTTGACAAGAAGGACACTCTAATGTTTCAGCGAGAGCATTCTCGATGCAAGCACGATGGAATATGTGATTGCATTGGTCTATTTTAAGACACTCCTGCGACGAATTCAGAAGTGTATTGCAAATAATGCAATTCGGAATCCCATCGGTACCCGTTCCGTCGTTTTGACGAGTCGGTGATCTCATAACTGACATTTTGTAAAATATCGTAAAGACTGATAACGATATCAGATAAAAATTCGTGAAAAAAATGTATTACAAAAATTATATATATTAGTGTTTCCATTTTCCACAGTGGATGTTCATGTGTTCGTGATTTAATATGGGAGCGAAAAATACTTAACAAAGCCGGGTTATTTAGTGTGATTAAAGTCGAGTATCTGAAAACATGACAAATTGATACAAACCGGACGACAATCATGTCCTTGTTGTCTTTGAATTTTTTATGGACTTTCAGCGCCAGCAGCGTCTCAAAAGTTTTCCAATAGAAAATCAATTTCCGATGACTAAGTAATCAATTCGCAATTTCCCAGAAATGTCCGAAGGGAAACTATTGTTAACTTTTTGAATTCAGAAAATCATCGCCAAGGACTTATCGGTCAAGTACTCGAACCTCATCAAATACTCGAAAATCCTGATAAACTTGACGATGTATTCAAAAATTAAAAGTTAGACAAAAGTAACCCTTTTACTGGTTCTATAGATATGTGAAAACATTTTTTGGATGGAAATGGAATTTTAGAGCCGATTTCGGCCCCACGTTGGGCGCCATTTACTGTAATGAACCTACTGATAAGTTTAGATCAGCAGATAAGTCGAGCAGAAACCTAGGTCGAGTAGATACCAACTCAAATACTATCGTTTCTAATCCCGAAAAAATTTGATATGAAGAGGACTGCGGGAGCCTTTCAGGACTAGGTTCAGTCGGGTGGGGGGTTCTCGTCCTCTTCAAGCAAATTGTATTCTACAGGAAAATTTTTCTATAGACTCCCTTTTTTTCGTTGGCAAAAAAAAATTTAAATGGTTAAGACTATAAATAACTATTATTTTTACCCCATTATAATCTTATGGAAACGGTGTAAAATTCACTCCCATGTATCTCAAGATGTTGTGAGATTTCGGCGCTCTCGTAACCCATACCCAACCGATGTCTTGGCCGCGCCCTTTATGTATTCCAAGACCCCTTACGACCTACATAAACAATTACCACATAGTGGGATGGAAACACTTCAATTCCGTTTAGCAGTTCATGTCGATATTGTATCACATTTATTCATCAATTTACTTATTTAAAATACATTTCTAGTATTAAAGTATTGCTCTTTATGCTTAATGAACCGAAATTATTCCTACTAAATTGTATTCCTTGGAATAAATTCCTACATGAACACAATTTTCTAAAACTTTATGAAAATAGTTAAATAAGTTATCTGAAATTCACAATAACCTGGGCGAAAAATTATATATATTTTTAGAGTTTTACTATGTTTGCATCTTAAAAGGAAATGTTCCAAATTCCAAGAATTTACTTAATATTAGTGATTAAACATTTTTCTTTTTCTTAAATTCTCCATCTCTTTCAATGGGGAAGGTATCGCGATAAATTCAAATTTTTCCCTACTTCTTTTCCGTATTCTTTAATTATGGTTATTATTTTTGTTTTCTATTTTTTTTTTTATTTGCAAAGCCAAATTTTAATAGACCAATGCGATTTACTGATTTTTCATTGTGACTCTATTCATAACAATATATTCGATGTATACTCTTCTTATTACTACGCTTTCATTAACTAGATTTGTTTTTCTGTTTTGGTTATTATTTTACGCATTCCTGGATTGGAACTTTTGATTTTACTTTGCTTATGATCTTTCCACACTTTCATTGATTGGAATTTCTCCGTTTTACTTTGCTATGATCTTTTACACATTCATTGAATGGAATTTTTGATTTTACTATTTACGCATTCATTGAATGGATTTTTTGATTTTACTATTTACACATTCATTGATTGCATTGTTTTTTTGTACTCACCCGCATTGTCGATGATGATGAAGGCCTTCAGCAAACTCGTACAAAGCGTGGAAAATGTTGATGAGAGCGTTGTGGATAAAAAGAATACTTGGAGCCTGTCTTTGATTTTGCAAATCTACTAAATTTTAATGATCGTTAAATGCACATAATAATGAAAATAAAATGTCATTAAATTGTTCTTACATTACTATTTAATGATCATTAAAATTAGATATATGTAATCACTTATCTTAATGTTCACTATATGATTTCTTAAAAGCACCACTAATATTATTCTCTTTTCTTCTTACACGGACTTTAATTATTAAAATGAACGAGTTGAGTTAATAGTATGGTAATTGTAAATTTTTACTGGATCTCAACTCCTGGAGATGTTGATAAATATGAAATTTTGGCGAGCCGTTAATTTTTACATTCGTGACTATTCCCGTCAGCATCAATGCAAGACTGATTTTTATTTCTGCGTTGTTAGCTCTCTCTGCTTAAAGTTATATCATAGATGAGAGAAAGCAATGGTCTCAATTCTAGGCTCTATGAACCCCACGACTCAAAAGGGGGAGTGGGGATTAATTGAACTTGTGCTTATTTAATCGTAGAGGGACCATTGACGATTGTAAGCACTAAAATCGACGTAACTAGTCCCTTTTCTCTCATTTGTAAACCGTCTGGTAGATTGATCGTAGGCAACGAATATTAACTGGTGACTTCTCCGATTACAAGTGCCCAAGTGATATATCCAAATGACACCACGCCACGTGATAGACGTAAAATTCTTGCCAATCTGGCAGTGGTACAAGACTACTAAAAAAGATATATATCGTCATTCACATTCCATGCCTGACAGAGTTATTCAGTTTAATTACCAATAGTGTTATGCTTGTGGTAAAGGAATTTAGATTAAGTTCCTTCGCAGATCGGAGATACGATCACCCCGGGTGGGTTTCTGTTCTTCCACCTGGTTCCAATATCGACAAATCCTCCGAAATACCGAAACTTGTTTACACAATTCCTTTATAGTTCTTAAAATGTTTACGAATTTTGTACTGGAATTTTCTCAAAAACGGCGATCTCTCAAGATTACTTCCCACGTCTACTGAGCTATTCGGTCAAGATATTAACAAAAAAAGGAAGTACGTTCCTTGCCAAAATCGCTTGTCAAAGTAACTCGTCGAAATTTGTTGACGATCATACGTTTCTGAATCGATCATCGATACCACAAGTAACGACATTGCCATTCATCGGTGACCTGAATCGTTAAAGATACACCGACATCTGCACATCGTTCAAATTCAAAACAATTCAATTGTTCTCTCTTCCGTTCAATCCGATAGCGAAAATAATTGGTTCCAATTAGTCCAAATTCCCACAGACTATTCAATTAAACCTCAGGTCAATTAAAGTGTTAATAGAAGACTTAAAAAAAAATTTATTTCGTAAATATATTCCTCTTCCTCTTGTGATGCAGGTATATTCACACATTGCCCATTACAAACCTCACCAAAGCTGAACCGCGGATTGTTGCGAGAGTCACCGAGATCTGTGAAGAGGAAGCCCTTGATGACTCAATTGAAGCGGCTGATGTGACGGTGATTGAAAATTTGGATGATTCTACGGTTCCTCCAGATAAATCTTCACCATTGTAAGGCCTCTTGTGCTGCCTTAAAAGTTCTCCTGATGAAAGGAGACATAGATATAGTTCTTATTCAAGAACCATACATATATAAGAACAAGATCTGTGAATTAAGCACTCCGGGTTTCAAACTTTTGCATAATACCGGTAACGATATAAATCGAGCATGTATAATTGCTAAAAACGAACTAAACTTGTTTCTGCTTCCTTCATTGAGCAATGCAGACACTGTCGTAGCCAGTCTAGAGATATCCACATGCAAATATTGGGTATCTTCGGTCTACATGGGACATGATAGGGATATGCCACCCTGTGCCGTTAAGACCTTAGTTGAGGAGTCACTAAAAACAAAGACAAAACTCATTATGGGATGCGATGCAAATGCACATCATAGTATTTGGGGAAGTAGTGATACTAATGCAAGGGGAGAGTCGCTAATAGAGTTTATTTTGCGTACTAACCTGGTAGTTTGCAATAAGGGAGATGCACCAACCTTCGTCACCAGGAACAGACAAGAGGTTTTGGACGTAACGTTGACCTCTCCGGAACTGAATGATAAGATATCTGAGTGGCAAGTTTTGAGGGAACATAGCTTCTCAGATCATCGCTACATCAGTTTCAGATTGGCTGTTCGTACTTCAAAGACCATATTTCCGCCAAATGTTAGGAAAGCTGATTGGAATAGGTATAGGGAATCGTTCAATTTGATGATACCGGAAGTGCCGGAGACAAATATGGGCACTGTGCAAGATATCGAACACGCAGTGGAGCGGATTACTAAGGCCTTCAACATTTCACTGAAAGCTGCATGCCCTAGAGGAAAGCCAAGGGGAAAAAATCGGCCGCCATGGTAATATGAGGAAGTAATATGAGGAAATCCTGCAGGAAGCTCTTTAACAAAGCAAAGTCCACAAGAGCTCCGGAGGATTGGGACACTTACAAGATGAATCTGAGAGAATATAAACGAGAACTGAGAAGGTCTCAACAAAACTCTTGGGATGATTACTGTAGCAGTATTGAGAATACGTCAGAGGCTTCCAGACTACGGAAGGTACTAGCATCCACTAACACCGCTCCAGGTTTCATTAAAACATCGGAGGGAAATTGGACAACGTCCAGTGAGGAGACGTTGGAGGTACTTTTGGACACACACTTCCCTGGAAATCAGACGGTTGAACCATGTTCCGGCGGTGTAACAGAGGCTCAGCGATCATTTCCTATCGAGGAAATTGTGTCGGAATCTAGAATAAAATGGGCTTTAAATATCTTTGGACCATTCAAATCCCCCGGACCTGATGGAATTACTCCGGCGGAGTTACAGGCAATGGCTGGAAGAATTATCCCCTGTTTGACGGTGATATATAAACAATGTGTAAACTTAGCATATATTCCAGAAAAGTGGAGGGAAACAAAAGTCGTCTTCATACCTAAAGCAGGAAAAGCCTCTCACTCGAGTGCGAAGGATTTCCGACCAATCAGCTTATCCTCATTCCTACTTAAGACCCTGGAGAGGATGATAGACATGTATCTTAGAACTACCGTGGATTCAGGTTTGCTCTCGAAACGACAGCATGCATACTCGAAGGGCAGGTCTACTGAGACCGCATTGCATGAACTGGTCAGCTTTATTGAAAGCTCACTATCTGTCAAAGAATACACAATCGTGGCGTTTCTAGACATAGAAGGGGCGTTCAATAATGTCCATCCGAGCTCGATATTAAATAGACTGACAACTCTGAATGTTGATTCAGGTATACTTAGGCTGTTAGACGAACTTCTAATAAAGAGGCCTATTTCAGCCACCCTAGGGCAAGCAAACATACAAAGGTATGTGAACAGAGGCACTCCCCAAGGAGGAGTTCTATCACCTCTTCTTTGTAATGTTGCTATAAACAACCTTCTGGTTCCCTAGAAAAAGAAAGGATAAAAGTGGTGGCATACGCAGATGATGTGGCGCTAGCAGTCAGGGGAAAATTCCCATCCACAATCAGAGATATTATACAGAGAGCTCTCCGGATGACTGAGAAATGGGCGAAAGATAATGGTCTTGGTGCAAATCCAGCAAAGACAGAAATAGTCATGTACTGCAAAGATCGCAAAACTCCCACGGTTAGGCCCATTTCCTTAGGGGGTACTGAAATTCCCTTTGGTGAGTGTGCAAAATACCTTGGCGTTATTTTGGACAGGAAGCTGAATTTTAGGCTTAATATTGAAGAGAGGGCGAGAAAAGCCACGGTAGCTTTGTACTCGTGCAAAAAGGCAATAGGGAAAAAGTGGGGACTAAGACCAAAAATTGTGCATTGGCTATACACGGCAGTGGTTAGACCTATAATGCTATATGGTGTTGTAGTCTGGTGGCCGGCACTTTAGAAACCGACTTGTATAGATAAAGTTCAGCGTATGGCGAGCTTATGTATCTCAGGCGCATTTAGTAAGGCAGGAACAGACTCCCTTAATGTCATGTTACATCTATTGCCTTTAGACATTTTGGCCAAACAGTCAGCTGCAACAACGGCTGTGTGGTTGCACGAGCTATCGCTGTGGTCGGAAAAAATGTACGGTCATAGTTCGGTCCTCAAAGTAATGCCAGATGTGCCTAACGTAGTGGATTACACCCTGGCAAAACCACTTTTCGACAAAAAGTTTGAAACTCTAATTCCCAACAGTGAGGCGTGGTGTACACAGACCCCGGGGAATAAAAGATATATAGATTTCTATACTGATGGCTCCAAATTGAATGGACAAGTGGGGTTCGGAGTATATTCTAAAGATCTGGAAATTCGAATAGCGAAAAGATTACCTAATCACTGTAGTGTTTTTCAGGCTGAAATATTGGCAATAAGAGAGGTGGTGAATTGGCTGAGAAGTAATGTTCCAACAAATATTGGCATTAATATATACTCAGACAGTCAACCTGCAATAAAATCCTTGGACTCTGTGTTCCTTAACTCAAAAACGGCCATAGACTGCCGCAAATCTCTCAACGAGATGGCTGAGCAGTACAATATTCACCTAATATGGGTGCCTGGTCATAGGAACATACCGGGGAACTGTGAAGCAGATGTGTTAGCAAGGCTAGGAACTACCTTACATATTCCAGGGGAACTAGAATCTGTTGGTATGCCTCTGGCCACCTGCAAGCTCTTACTGCGTGAGAAGGCTGTTATGATGGCCAATATTCGATGGGAAAATTGCAAGGGTTGTAACGACACCAAGCAAATATGGCCCCATTTAAACTTAAACCGCACACTAGATATGCTAGTGTTCTCAAGGCGTCAGATAGCACTCCTAATATCTGCTATAACGGGTCGCTGCCTGATAGGCGAATTTGCAAAAACTATAGGTGCGAAGTATAATGACTATTGTATAAGCTGTCATGACGTGGAGGAAAAGGAATCAATTAAACACCTCTTGTGTGAGTGTCCTGCTTTTTGTGTAAGGCGTAAGCGAATTTTAGGAGCATATAGCTTTAGATTACTGGCTGACCTGGAAAACGTTAACTTAAGCAGTTTGTTAATGTTTTTAGAGCAATCTGGTTGGTTCCACAAAAGTTAATAATAGAGAAGGTTCAGTGGTTAAGACTAGAAGTGCCCATATGTAATAGGTACTTTTAGTTAAATGTGGTATCACAATGGACTGAATAGTCTAAGTGAGCCTGAAATTTAATCGGGCTGCCACTTTAACCTAACCTAACCTAACCTAATGACGAGACGTCTTAAAAGCGACAGAGGACAAAAAGCGATTAAAAATGAACTGAGTACAATATAAACTAAATTTCGGTTATCATTTTTATTCACAATGGAATTTTTATAGCCCAATAGAATATTCCATGGGGAATGGGTGTAGGAAAAGGTCGAGGCGTATCTGTGGGCCAGTGTAGCCTGAGAAGTCATAAATAGTAGTAGTAGTAGTAGTATTCTTTATTTCAACATTCAACATTTCATAAAATCTTTTTGTAACAAAATATTTTGTACAATATATGTATTTAATGTTTAAATATAAGAATAAAAAAAAATTAATGTGACGTTGACCTTAGGTCGTCAGTCTTTAAATTAATTATGGAATGCTTAGATTTTGATTTTTTTTTCATAGGTTAAATTCAGCTAATAGTTGTGCTCTGTATTCTATACAAATTTTAATGAACATTGCTAGTTTCTTCCAGTTTACGACTAATCCATTTAGAATGTTAATAAGAAAGTTTTCTTGAAATGTGATAGTTTGAAAAAACATTTGCCTGAATTCTCTTAATGCGGGACATCGGCATAGAAAATGTTGTATATTTTCAGTTTCATTCATATTGCACATGGAGCAATTTGTATTGATACCAACTCGGAATGTTCTACCGTTTAGCTCAATTGTATCAGTCCTCGCCTTAAATATCCACATTTTCTCGCTTTGAGTCATAAATATATATTTCATCAAAACGAAAGAAGACAGTGAAATGTAAATGTTCCGCAATTATACTGGAACCTAAAAACACTGAATACGTTTAATGTTTTTAATGTTTTAGAAGCTCAAATTTCGAATATACAAATAGTTACTGGATTGCATTCGCGTACTTTTAAGCAATTTTAAACAAAGGGAGTAAAATGCAATTTTACTCTCTTGGTAGTTTTTACTGGATAATTATTGCTAGAAAAGTACACGAAGAGATCTATTATTGGTGAAGTCGACGCATCAGTTTTGAGAAATGTCAACGCCAACGCCGTCAAAACATAACTTTTAAGCGAATTTAACACGAGACAAGCCGGGAAAATGGAAAAATTGGCTATTTTGTGTTGGAATATATTTTCCAAAATTTCTATTATTACGGCGATTATATTTGGTAAGTATTGTATTTGTCATTTAAGAAATTTGACATACCTTTTATAGTCCTTTTGTTTTTAATAATTTTTATATTAGAAAATTACTATTTTACATTGATATATGGGAGCAACCGTCGTGCAATGGTTCAGGCTCGCTTTGCATACAAATAGTTATGGATTCAATCCCAGTTTCGACCGAGCACCATAACGTTTTGCAATGGTGGATTACTCCCTCTGTAATGCTGGTGAAATTTCTGAGTGTTTTCATCGCAATGAAAATTTTGGAGTAGTCTCCTGACTCGCGAAATAAAACATATTTTAATTTCAATGGGATCCAAGAACATTAACAAACGCAAAAAAATAAAAAAATGTATATATAACATTATTGATATAAGATTGCTGGTTCAATTTTTTATATAAGATTGTTGTTTATTTTTATAATTTATATTTAATATTTTTATATAATATTGTAATGTCCGTTAGAGTAGTACATTGTAATCCGTTAAATTGGCCCTGTAAAGTCTTTGAATTGCTTAAATAAATGGAAATAAATAAATAAATGATGTTCAGGTTCGGCTACAAAAAGGAGATGCCTTGTCTTTGAGCTAAACATGGAATCGGACAGCACTCAGTGACAAGAGAGAAGTTCAACACTGCGGTATCATAATGGACTAAATAGTCAAAGTGAGCTTGAAATAACGGGCTGCCACTATAGCTAACCTAAACTGTACACGAATGTACCACAATTGGCAAAGTTCACCTTATGCGCTTTACAGACTATCAGTTATTCCGGACGACAGTACTCGTGTCGAACATATCCCATATATTGTGCATATTATCAGTTAGGTCCGAAGGCATAATCGATACTGCTGCACGTTTATGGGATCGATAACACATTTACCGATTATTTAGTCATCGCCGACATGTCGTACCGATCCGACACACTGTAACATTCTTTACAAACACCGACATTCCGCCCGGAATAACTGATAGTCTGTAAAGCGCATTAAATGTGAGTATTAAAACCTGGATAACATTACAAACTTGCTATTTAGCAAAATAATTACTACAAAATACGGTCTTAAGAGAATAATGTATGTATGTATTTTTTGCTAAAAGCACATATTTATTTGGTCAACTTTGATGACATCGTTCAATACAATTCCTATAAATAAAAATAGTTAACAAAATAAAATTTTTCTCATGTGCATTTGATGAGAGGCTATTTTTTTGTATTTTCAACTCGTGAATTCGAAAATAGAGGATAAATATGGAACACTTTTCGAGATATGGTGAGGTTAGGTTAAGGTTAAACCTAACCTTGGTCAACTTTGATGACATCGTTCAATACAATTCCTATAAATAAAAATAGTTAACAAAATAAAATTTTTGTCATGTGCATTTGATGAGAGGCTATTTTTTTGTATTTTCAACTCGTGAATTCGAAAATAGAGGATAAATATGGAACACTTTTCGAGATATGGTGAGGTTAGGTTAAAGTGGCAGCCCGATTAAGTTTCAGGCTCAGACTATTCAGTCCATTTCTTTTCTTCTCCTAGCGGACGTGTTTCCTCCACTATCTTCTTATCATTACAGGATAGAGGTTAAATATGATGAGCAATGGCGAAGACGCTGGGTCTCTTCGGATGGTTGCGAGCAAACCAAGTTGATATGGGAAGAAAAGAAACGTAGGAACTGTGAAATTTTGTTGTCGATGAACAGAGAGGAATTACGGCTATTGATTGGTGTCATAACAGGCCATAACATATGATAGCTCATACAATAGTCATTATACTTCGCGCCAATAGTTTTTGCAAAATTGCCTATCAGGTAGCGACCCGTTATAGCAGATATCAAGAGTGATATCTGACGTCTTGAGAACACTAATATATCTAGTGTGCGGTTCAAGTTTAAATGGGGCCATATTTGCTTGGTGTCGTAACAACCCTTGCAATTCTCCCATCAAACATTTGCCATCATGACAGCCTTCTCACGCAGTAAGAGCTTGAAGGTAGCCAGAGACATACCAACAGATTCTAGTTCCCCTGGAATATGTAAGGTAGTTCCCAGCCTTGCTAACTCATCCGCTTCGCAGTTCCCCGGTATGTTCCTATGACCAGGCACCCATATTAGGTGCATATTGTACTGCTCAGCCATCTCGTTGAGAGATTTGCGGCAGTCGATGGCCGTTTTCAAGGATTTTAATGCAGGTTGGCTGTCTGAGTATATATTAATGTCAACAATTTTTGGAACATTACTTCTCAGCCAATTTGCCACCACTCTTATTGCTAATATTTCAGCCTGAAAAACACTACAGTGATTAGGTAATCTTTTCGCTATTCGAAGTTCCAGATCTTTAGAATATACTTCGAAACCCACTTGTCCATCCAATTTGGAGCCATCAGTGTGACATCTATATACCTTTTATTCCTCGGGGTCTGTGTACACCACGCCTCACTGTTGGGAATTAGAGTTTCAAACTTTTTGTCGAAAAGTAGTTTCGCCAGAGTGTAATCCACTACGTTAGGTACATCTGGCATTATTTTGAGGACCGAACTGTGACCGTACATTTTTTTCGACCACAGCGATAGCTCGCGCAACCGCACAGCCGTTTTTGCAGATGACTGTTTGGCCAAAATGGCTAAAGGCAATAGATGCAGCATGACATTAAGGGAATCTGTTCCTGTCTTATGGTGTTTTCTTTTCTGAAAAAAGGGCTTTGCCTTCATTTTGTCTGTACAGAATGCGCATTTTTAAAATGTTACCAGCAACCTAAAAAAATGATATCATTTCAGCGGGCAGAAAAGAATTCAAAGAAGGAAACAGGGCAATCGCAGCACTCTCGTTTGTAGGCAGTGCTGAAAATGCCCGTAATTTGCTTCTATGCGTGGCGCTATTTTCACAACAGAATGCGAAGCCTTTTTGCACTTTTGCCTGCTTTTTTTAGAAAAGAACCTAAAAACTAAATTTTCCGGGCAAAATGCAAAAAAAGTGCGCATTTTTTACACGAAAAGAAAACGCCATTACTGAATGCGCCTGATGCGCTTTACAGACTATCAGTTATTCCGGACGGTAAGTCGGTGTTTGTGAAGAATCTTAAGGGCACCTTATACGGTTGGATAAACCCTGCGACACAACACGTTGCGACGACAAATCCGATAGTATAAGGTCGTGTTCGGTTGTCGCGGGGACGTGTTGGCATAAAATCAAGACAACATTGATTTTTTCTGGTTGGGTGGTACAAATCATTGAGTGTAAGGGGATGTTCGACAAACATTATCAAAGACAAATTTATTTTTACATTAAAAACAGGCATTTCTGCAATGAAATTAGTGATGGATCGCCAATTCTGGTTGAAAATTAAATAAATATATAAATCTAAACCAGTATTGTGGCAAAAACGTGGAAAAATTCCACTTCCAATCAATGGAAAACCAGGCGACAAGTATTTTGAAATTCATCATGTAATTTGTAATATATTAAATGTGGATTACTTCAGGAATCATTGTTTTGACACATATACCAGGATTTTTTTTATTATATTCTTCCATTTTTCCAGTAAAAAATGGTTTCACCCATAAATCTTCATACAACTTCATTGTTTGTTTATGCTTCTTCTTATTTTTACATGATGTTATCAAATTTGTTCGTGCAGTGTAAGGGCAAAACTTGAACGAACACACAACAAATAGACGAACTTCTGTCGGAGTGTTTATCCGACCGTCTAAGGTCCGCTTTACAGTGTGTCGGATCGATACGACTTGTCGGCGATAACTAAATAATCGGTAAATGTGTTATCGATCCCATAAACATGCAGCAGTATCGATTATGCCTTCGGACTTAACTTATAATGTGCACAATATATGGAATATGTTCGACACGAATACTGTCGTCCGGAATAACTGATAGTCTGTAAAGCGCATGAGATACACAAGCACGTCATACGCTGAACTGTAGTCTGGTGCCGGCCACCAGACTACAACACTACAGCATTATAGGTCTAACCACTGCCGTATATAGTCAATGCACAATTTTCGGTTTTAGTCCCAACTTTTTTCCTATTGCCTTTTGGCACGAGTACTAAGCTACTCGCCCTTCAATATTAAGCCTAAAGTTCAGCTTCCTATCCAGAATAACGCCAAGGTATTTTCCACACTCATCAAAGGGAATTTCAATACCCCCTAAGGATATGGGCTTAACCGAGGGAGTTTTGCGATCTTTGCAGTACATGACTAATTCTGTCTTGGCAGGATTTACTCCAAGACCATTCTCTTTCGCCCATTCCTCAGTCATCCGGAGTGCTCTTCGTATAACATCTCTGATTGTGGATGGGAATTTTCCCCTGACTACTAGAGCCACATCGTCTGCGTATGCCACCACTTTTATCCTTTCTTTTTCTATGGAAACCTGAAGGTTGTTTATAGCAACATTCCAAAGAAGAGGTGATAGAACTCCTCCTTGGGGAGTGCCTCTGTTCACATACCTTTGTATGTTTGCTTGTCCTAGTGTGGCTGAAATACGTCTCCTCATTAGCAGTTCGTCTAGCAGCCTAAAGGGCACCTTATACGGTCGGATAAACCTTAGGTTAGGTTAGGTTAGGTTATGTGGTTTTTGTTCAACCGTCGAACTGAACGGACGTGTTTTCTAATAGCGGAGTATTTCATCGTAATAAGTACTTATTACGAATTTCACGTGTGGTGGAAATAATAAACCACCATGCAGCGAAATTCAAAGTCATCCACTGGGTTGCTAACTTCAGGGCCCAGTGGACGGGTAACGACTGAAGTTATAAATTTGGGCAGCGACCAAGAGTCACGCCCAATTAGTCGACCTGTAGACGGGTCGACTGGCGGTGACACTTTGGCAAGTCGAACCTTTTCTAAGGTGACGACATCAAAAGGAGCAAACCCTCTCGAAAGAGATTCAAGGAGCGAAGAGATGCTTTGTTTATCCTAAAGAAATTAGGATCAGTCGACCCAAGCACGTTGTCGGCTAAGCAAAGCGATTCCTTAAAATGGGCTCAAGGAATTCGAAGCTGGAAAAAGGGAACGATCACCGGATGAGCTGCCATCCTCTAAACGGGATCAAAGATCGTTTGCCTCAGTTGCAAAAGACAGCCTTGTGATGGCTATTATTAATAAAGGAGCATTGGACGGTATGATTCCAAGGCAAAAATGGGGGAAAATTGAGAACGCGATGTCTGGTGTCTACTCAGAGGTGCGAAAAAAGTTTCCCGGACCAAGTCCTCGACGGCAAGATGCTGGATGGTATCAAGGACGATATAAGTTAATAGCTTTTGCAGACCAGAGGTCTATGGATTGCTTTAAAGCTGCATTGATGCTAATTGGTGAAGTTTGGGAAGGAGCCGCTTTGGAGTTAGTCGATAAAAAAGACATACCGGCTAAACCTAGAGCACATGCATGGATACCGGCAAACCCTCCTGATCCTGAGTCAATACTAGAGAGACTAAAAGAATATAACCCAGATCTTCCAACCGCGGATTGGAAGGTTGGTCGTTTGGATGAGGTGGATGGACCAAGACGAAATGCGGTGTTTATATTAAACATAGAGTCGCTGCCACATCTAGCCCAGACCCAAGGACGCGTAAGTTATGGCTTTCATGATATCCATATGAAGGTATACAAAAGCGATCAGCCAAAGGATTCCGAAACGGACAAGCCTCCGGTAGAGTCAGCAGTGAAAAATCTCCTAGCGAAGCCGAAGGAGACATAAAATCTGCAGACTATGGCGAAAATCATATGCGGGAAGTTTCTACAGGCTCAAGCCTCACCAAAGCTGAACCGCGGATTGTTGCGAGAGTCACCGAGATCTGTGAAGAGGAAGCCGTTGATGACTCAATTGAAGCGGCTGATGTGACGGTGGTTGAAAATTTGGATGGTTCTACGGTTCCTCCAGGCCGCTTGTGCTGCCTTAAAAGTTCTCCTGATGAAAGGAGACATAGATATAGTTCTTATTCAAGAACCATACATATATAAGAACAAGATCTGTGAATTAAGCACTCCGGGTTTCGATATAAATCGAGCATGTATAATTGCTAAAAACGAACTAAACTTGTTTCTGCTTCCTTCATTGAGCAATGCAGACACTGTCGTCGCCAGTCTAGAGATATCCACATGCAACTATTGGGTATCTTCGGCCTACATGGGACATGATAGGGAGATGCCACCCTGTGCCGTTAAGACCTTAGTTGAGGAGTCACTAAAAACAAAGACAAAACTCATTATGGGATGCGATGCAAATACACATCATAGTATTTGGGGAAGTAGTGATACTAATGCAAGGGGTGAGTCGCTAATAGAGTTTATTTTGCGTACTAACCTGGTAGTTTGCAATAAGGGAGATGCACCAACCTTCGTCACCAGGAACAGACATGAGGTTTTGGACGTAACGTTGACCTCTCCGGAACTGAATGATAAGATATCTGAGTGGCAAGTTTTGAGGGAACATAGCTTCTCAGATCATCGCTACATCAGTTTCAGATTGGCTGTTCGTACTTCAAAGACCATATTTCCGCCAAATGTTAGGAAAGCTGATTGGAATAGGTATAAGGAATCGTTCAATTCGATGATACCGGAAATGACGGAGACAAATATGAGCACTGTGCAAGATATCGAACACGCAGTGGAGCGGATTACTAAGGCCTTCAACATTTCACTGAAAGCTGCTTGCCCTAGAGGAAAGCCAAGGGGCCGCCATGGTGGACTACGGAGTTAAGTAATATGAGGAAATCCTGCAGGAAGCTCTTTAACAAAGCAAATTCCACAAGAGCTCCGGAGGATGATGAATCTGAGAGCATATAAACGAGAACTGAGAAGGTCTCAACAAAACTCTTGGGATGATTACTGTAGCAGTATTGAGAATACGTCAGAGGCTTCCAGACTACGGAAGGTACTAGCATCCACTAACACCGCTCCAGGTTTCATTAAAACATCGGAGGGAAATTGGACAACGTCCAGTGAGGAGACGTTGGAGGTACTTTTGGACACACACTTCCCTGGAAATCAGACGGCTCAACCATGTTCTGTCGGTGTAACAGAGGCTCAGCGGTCATTTCCTATCGAGGAAATTGTGTCGGAATCTAGAATAAAATGGGCTTTAAATAGCTTTGGACCATTCAAATCCCCCGGACCTGATGGAATTACTCCGGCGGAATTACAAGCAGTGGCTGAAAGAATTATCCCATGGTTGACGGTGATATATAAACGATGTGTAAACTTAGCATATATTCCAGAAAAGTGGAGGGAAACAAAAGTCGTCTTCATACCTAAAGCAGGAAAAGCCTCTCACTCGAGTGCGAAGGATTTCCGACCAATCAGCTTATCCTCATTCCTACTTAAGATCCTGGAGAGGATGATAGACATGTATCTTAGAACTAGCGTGGATTCAAGTTTGCTCTCGAATCGACAGCATGCATACTCGAAGGGCAGGTCTACTGACACCGCATTGCATGAACTGGTCAGCTTTATTGAAAGCTCACTATCTGTCAAAGAATACACAATCGTGGCGTTTCTAGACATCGAAGGGGCGTTCAATAATGTCCATCCGAGCTCGATATTAAATGGACTGACAACTCTGAATGTTGATCCAGGTATACTTAGGGCCAGTTTCTCAATGTCTTCTTATTATTTATCGTGTCGATAAAACAGCTGATCCCATACAAAAAATTTACTAACCGGAGGTCTATCCACCGGTTAAAATTAATCGGAGGATAATAAACTGGCCATTAGGCTGTTAGACGAACTTCTAATAAAGAGACGTATTTCAGCCACACTAGGGCAAGCAAACATACAAAGGTATGTGAACAGAGGCACTCCCCAAGGACGAGTTCTATCACCTCTTCTTTGGAATGTTGCTATAAACAACCTTCTGGTTTCCCTAGAAAAAGAAAGGATAAAAGTGGTGGCATACGCAGGTGATGTGGCGCTAGCAGTCAGTCCCATCCACAATCAGAGATATTATACAGAGAGCTCTCCGGATGACTGAGAAATGGGCGAAAGATAATGGTCTTGGTGTAAATCCAGCAAAGACAGAACTAGTCATGTACTGCAAAGATCGCAAAACTCACACGGTTAGGCCCATTTCCTTAGGGGGTACTGAAATTCCCTTTGGTGAGTGTGCAAAATACCTTGGCGTTATTTTGGACAGGAAGCTGAATTTTAGGCTTAATATTGAAGAGAGGGCGAGAAAAGCCACGGTAGCTTTGTACTCGTGCAAAAAGGCAATAGGGAAAAGTGGGGACTAAGACCAAAAATTGTGCATTGGCTATACACGGCAGTAGTTAGACCTATAATGCTATATGGTGTTGTAGTCTGGTGGCCGGCACTTCAGAAACCGACTTGTTTAGATAAAGTTCAGCGTATGGCGAGCTTATGTATCTCAGGCGCATTTAGTAAGACAGGAACAGACTCCCTTAATGTCATGCTACATCTATTGCCTTTAGACATTTTGGCCAAACAGTCAGCTGCAACAACGGCTGTGCGGTTGCGCGAGCTATCGCTGTGGTCGGAAAAAATGTACGGTCATAGTTCGGTCCTCAAAATAATGCCAGATGTGCCTAACGTAGTGGATTATACCATGGCAAAACCACTTTTCGACAAAAAGTTTGAAACTCTAATACCCAACAGTGAGGCGTGGTGTACTCAGACCCCGGGCTCTGTGTACACCCCGGAGATGGCTCCAAATTGAATGGACAAGTGGGGTTCGGAGTATATTCTAAAGATCTGGAAATTCGAATAGCGAAAAAAATCACTGTAGTGTATTTCAGGCTGAAATATTGGCAATAAGAGAGGTGGTGAATTGGCTGAGAAGTAATGTTCCAACAAATATTGGCATTAATATATACTCAGACAGTCAACCTGCAATAAAATCCTTGGACTCTGTGTTCCTTAACTCGAAAACGGCCATAGACTGCCGCAAATCTCTCAACGAGATGGCTGAGCAGTACAATATTCACCTAATATGGGTGCCTGGCTATAGGAACATACCGGGGAAGTGCGAAGCAGATGTGTTAGCAAGGCTAGGAACTACCTTACATATTCCAGGGGAACTAGAATCTGTTGGTATGCCTCTGGCCACCTGCAAGCTCTTACTGCGTGAGAAGGCTGTTATGATGTCCAATATTCGATGGGAAAATTGCAAGGGTTGTAACGACACCATGCAAATATGGCCCCCTTTAAACTTAAACCGCACACTAGATATGCTAATGTTCTTAAGGCGTCAGATAGCACTCCTGATATCTGCTATAACGGGTCGCTGCCTGATAGGCGAATTTGCAAAAACTATAGGTGCGAAGTATAATGACTATTGTATAAGCTGTCATGATGTGGAGGAAAAGGAATCAATTAAACACCTCTTGTGTGAGTGTCCTGCTTTTTGTGTAAGGCGTAAGCGAATTTTAGGAGCATATAGCTTTAGATTACTGGCTGACCTGGAAAACGTTAACTTAAGCAGTTTGTTAATGTTTTTGGAGCAATCTGTTTGGCTCCACAAAAGTAAATAATAGAGAGGGTTCAGTGGTTAAGACTAGAAGTGCCCATATGTAATAGGTACTTTTAGTTAAATGTGGTATCACAATGGAGCTTGTGTGCTAAGTGAGCTTGAAATTTAATCGGGCTACCTAACCTAACCTAGGTTATGTGGCAGCCCGATGTATCAAGATCACTTAGACTATTCAGTCCATTGTGATACCACAGTGGTGAACTTCTCTCTTATCACTGAGTGCTGCCCGATTCCATGTTAAGCTCAATGACAAGGAACCTCCTTTTTATAGTCGAGTCCGAACGGCGTTCCACATTCCAGTGAAACCACTTAGGGAAGCTTTGAAACCCTCAGAAATGTCACCAGCATTACTGAGGTGGGATAATCCACCGCTGAAAAACTTATTGGTGTTCGGTCGAAGCAGGAATCGAACCCACGACCCTGTGTATGCCAGGCGGGCATGCTAACCGTTGGACCACGGTGGCTCCCTTGCGGATAAACCTTGCGACACAACACGTTGCGGCTACAAATCCGTTAGTTTAAGGTCATGTTCGCGTGTTGCGGAGACGTGTTGGCATAAAATCAAAACTACTTTGATTTTTTTCTGGTTGGGAGGCACAAATCTTTACGTGTAAGGTGATGTTCGCCAAACATCATAAACAAATTTATTTTCAAAAACAAGCATTTCTGCAATGAAATTAATGATGGATAGCAAATTCTGCATGGGAATTTAAGAAATATATAAATCTAAACCAGAATTGTGGCAAAAACGTAGAAAAATTCCACTTCTATTCATGGAAAACTAGGCGAGAAGTATTTTGAAATTCATAAAGTAATTTGTAATTTATTAAATATGGATTACTTCAGGAATTATTGTTTGCCACAAATACCAGGATTTTATTGTTTTCTTCCAGTTTTTAGTAAAAATGGCTTCAACCATAAATTTTCTTACATCTTCATTGTTTATGTTTCTCCTTATTTTTTCATGTTGTCATCATATTTGTTCGTGCTATGTAAGGGTAAAACTTGAACGAACACACAACAAATAGGCGAACCTCTGTCGTAGTATTTATCCGACCGTGTAAGGTCCGCTTTAGTATACCTGGATCAACATTCAGAGTTGCCAATCCATTTAATATCGAGCTCGGATGGACGTTTTTGAATGCACCCTCGATATCTAGAAACGCCACGATTGTGTATTCAATTACAGATAGTGAGCTTTCGATAAAGCTGACTAGTTCATGCAAAGCGGCCTCAGTAGACCTGCCCTTCGAGTATGCATGCTGTCGTTTCGAGAGCAAACCTGAATCCACGGTAGTTCTAAGATACATGTCTATCATCCTCTCCAGGGTCTTAAGTAGGAATGAGGATAAGCTGATTGGTCGGAAATCCTTGGCACTCGAGTGAGAGGCTTTCCCTGCTTTAGGTATGAAAACGACTTTCCCTCCACTTTTCTGGAATATATGCTAAGTTTATACATCCTTTATATATCACCGTCAACCAAGGGATAATTCTGTCAGTCACTGCTTGTAACTCCGCCGGAGTAATTTCATCAGGTCCGGGGGATTTGAATGACCCAAAGCTATTTAGCGCCCATTTTAGTCTAGATTACGATACAATTTCCTCGATAGGAAACGACCGATGAGCCACCGTAGCACCGCCAGAGCATGGTTCAACCGTCTGATTTCCAAGAAAATGTGTGTCCAATAGTACCTCCAGACGTTGTCCAGTGAGGAGACGCTGCAGTAAACATTCCAAGAGTTATGCTGAGCCTTTCTCAGTTCTCGCTTGTACCCTCTCAGATTCTTCTTGTAAGCGTCCCAATACTCAGGAGCTCTGGAGGATTTTGCTTTGTTAAAGAGCTTCCTGCAGGATTTCCTCATATTACTAAACTCCGTAGACCACCATGGTGGTCGTTTATCCCCCTTGGGTTCCCTCTAGGTAGGCTGTCCATTACATCTCTTTTAAAGAGAACATGTTCTCTTTTTGTGTTCGTATCTTTTTGTTCACTCTCTTTTTTGGTGCCGTATTTTTATGTCCAACAGTGCTCTTTATGTACTCTATTTCAAAAAAAAAATCCTACATTGATGGAATTTTATTTATTTAGTAGGAATTCGCCACAATTGTTCGCCACTAATTGTTTACTGGGTTAAATCTGTTGACAAATTAAAGGCCGGAACACAATTGCGACGTTTCAACGTACCACGTAAAAATTAGAAATAGATGTAATTGAACGTACGACGTAAATACGCCAATACGTTGTCGTCGTCAATTGTGGGCGATTTTATAGGAACATGTGTGTATTATTTTTGACAGCGTATATTTGAATTTATTCTGTTTATTTTGTAAGAAAATGTGATTCTTTTTGTTTTTTATTGTTTGATTATATATTTATTTCGTTGTTTCTATCATTAGAAACTATTATTATTTTAATTTTAACATCAATAAAATTATTAATTATTTAATAAAGAATTTTTTATTGTAAACTCTTTTTTAGTTAAAATGTTCTCTTTTTTAAAAGCGAAAGTTCTCTTTTGAAAATTATCCATGTGGAAACCCTAGCTCTAGGGCATTCAGCTTTCAGTGAAATGTTGAAGGCCTTAGTAATCCGCTCCACTGCGTGTTCGATATCTTGCACAGTGCTCATATTTGTCTCTGGTATTTTCGGTATCATCATATTGAACGATTCCCTATAGCTATTCCAATCAGCTTTCCTAACATTTGGCGGAAATATGGTCTTTGAAGTACGACCAGACAAACTGAAACTGATGTAGCGATGATCTGAGAAGCTATGT
Organism: Haematobia irritans; assembly: GCF_050003625.1. Taxonomy (NCBI): domain Eukaryota; kingdom Metazoa; phylum Arthropoda; class Insecta; order Diptera; family Muscidae; genus Haematobia; species Haematobia irritans. The sequence goes on from NC_134399.1 coordinate 48,905,487, forward strand.
TCCCTCAAAACTTGCCACTCAGATATCTTGTCATTCAGTTCCGGAGAGGCCAATGTGACGTCCAAAACCTCTTGCCTGTATTTGGTGACGAAGGTTGGTGCATCGCCCTTATTGCAAACTACCAGGTTACTACGCAAAATAAACTCTATTAGCGACTCTCCCCTTGCGTTAGTATCACTACTTCTCCAAATACTATGATGTGCATTTGCATCGCATCCCATAATGACTTTTGTCTTTGTTTTCAGTGACTCCTCAACTAAGGTCTTAACGGCACAAGGAGGCATCTCCCTATCATGTCCCATGTAGACCGAAGATATCCAGTATTTGCATTTTGATATCTCTAGACTGGCTACGACAGTGTCTGCATTGCTCAATGAAAGAAGCAGAAACAAGTTTAGTTAATTCTAAGCAATTATACATATTCGATTTTTATCTTTACCGGTATTATGCAAAAGTTTCAAATCCAGAGTGCTTAATTCACAGATCTTATTCTTATATATGTATGGTCCCAATAAACACAGGATGAGCGTTTTTCAAATGCAACAACTTTTCAGTTTGAGGGTAAATGTAATTTTCAATATAAATTCAACTTGACTTGAAACAGCTCATCTTCAATACATCTTCAAATTGGTTGCGAATTACATTCAATTTGCCAAAATGGTGACGAAATCATTGAAAAGGTGTTGAAGATAATATGAGAAAACTTTGACAAAACACTACCCTAAAAATGCAACGCAAAAACCATGTGGTTTTTAATACATCTTTGTGCAACGAAGTTCGTGGTCAAGTGGAAGAAATAAAAAAAACATGGAAAATGACTGAATTTGCTGCAAATAGTTTATAATTATAGGTAAGTGAAAATAAAAAATGAAATAAAATTTTAAGAAAGTCACTAAATGTATATCTCTTTGCCGAAAACTAAAATTATGGATTCTACGTTCTTGAAGACATTAAAAAGCTGACCGATGAAAAAATGTTGGACAATTAACTGGATCTGTTTCAAATAGTTTATAATAATTGGTAAGTCAATATGAAAAATCAAATCAACATGTTAAAGTCACTAAATTTAAATATTTTTGCAGAAAACTAAAATCTTTGGATGCTACATTCTTGCAAACATTATGAAGCTGGCCGATGAAAACTGAATGGCTTAACAGAAAAAGTTTCCAGAAAGATTTCAAAGTGCAACCAATTAAAATTGTTAAGAACTTGATATTATTCCATATCATTAACTTCTGGATGAAAATGTGCATCACATCGTCAGTTTAATTTACATCCTATTATCAGCTTAAAATAGATATTATGTGAATTCATATTGCCCGCATATTAATTAATTTCAATGCAGTTTTATGACACAAACATGAAAGAAATCGAATTATCAATGCAAAAGTGTTTACAAATAACGTTTAAGATATTTAAAGTTTTGTTGTTTTGTTCTTATTTGTTGATATGTTTAATAAGGTATTTATTTTTCAATTAGTATTGTAGTGTATTGCGTAATGTAGTGCATTATTATATATTTTATTTTGACGAAAATGAAAAAATTATACAAAATTCAGAGAATTTTGGCTTTGACTTTCAATTAGAAGTGGCGATATCATTTATACAAATTTTGGTTGAAAAGTATTTGCAACAATGTTAATTTTTAATTTGACTCGCATCGAAAATTGTTTGAGAAATTGTTGAGTAGCGATGCATTTCAATTTGAGGATAACACTTGAGAAATTATTGCTATTGTATCGAATTTTACTGTTGAGGGTAATGTCTGTTTTTTGTTGAGAACGCGATTTTCTCAACAATTTCTCAACTTGAATATTAGCCTAATCCTTTGAAAAAATTTTTGAAAAATTGTTGAAATTTAGCATTTTTCAAACGTTTGTGTTTATTGCGGTTCTGGAAAAAGAACTATATCTATGGCTCCTTTCATCAGGATAACTTTTAAGGCGGCACAAGTGGCCTTACAATGGTGAAGATTTACCTGGAGGAGCTGTCAGTCGCTTCAATTGATTCATCAAGGGCTTCCTCTTCACAGATCTCGTTGGCTCTCGCAACAATCCGTGGTTCAGCTTTGGTGATGTTTGAGCCTGCACGAATTTCCCGCATACGATGTTCGTCAATGTCTGCAGTTCTTATGTCTCCTTCGGCTTCGCAAGATCTTTTCACTTCTGACTCTACCGGAGTCTTGTCGTTTCGGAATACCTTGGCTGATCGTTTTTGTATACCTTCATATGGATATCATGAAAGCCCTTACACGTCCTTCGGTCTGGGCTAGATGTGGCAGCGACTCAATGTTCAATATAAACACGGCATGTCGTCTTGGTCCACCCACCTCATCCAAACGACCAACCTTCCAATCGGCGGTTGGAAGATCTGGGTTACAATCCTTTAGTCTGTTTAGTATCGACAGGGGGGTTTGCAGGTATCCATGCATGTGCTCTAGGTTTAGCCGGTATGTCTTTTTTTATCGAATAACTCCAAAGCGAGAGCCAACGAGATCTGTGAAGAGGAAGCCCTTGATGAATCAATTGAAGCGGCTGACAGCTCCTCCAGGTAAATCTTCACCATTGTAAGGCCACTTGTGCCGCCTTAAAAGTTATCCTGATGAAAGGAGCCATAGATATAGTTCTTTTTCCAGAACCGCAATAAACACAAACGTTTGAAAAATGCTAAATTTCAACAATTTTTCAAAAATTTTTTCAAAGGATTAGGCTAATATTCAAGTTGAGAAATTGTTGAGAAAATCGCGTTCTCAACAAAAAACAGACATTACCCTCAACAGTAAAATTCGATACAATAGCAATAATTTCTCAAGTGTTATCCTCAAATTGAAATGCATCGCTACTCAACAATTTCTCAAACAATTTTCGATGCGAGTCAAATTAAAAATTAACATTGTTGCAAATACTTTTCAACCAAAATTTGTATAAATGATATCGCCACTTCTAATTGAAAGTCAAAGCCAAAATTCTCTGAATTTTGTATAATTTTTTCATTTTCGTCAAAATAAAATATATAATAATACACTACACTACGCAATACACTACAATACTAATTGAAAAATAAATACCTTATTAAACATATCAACAAATAAGAACAAAACAACAAAACTTTAAATATCTTAAACGTTATTTGTAAACACTTTTGCATAGATAATTCGATTTCTTTCCTGTTTGTGTCATAAAACTGCATTGAAATTAATTAATATGCGGGCAATATGAATTCACATAATATCTATTTTAAGCTGATAATAGGATCTAAATTAAACTGACGATGTGATGCACATTTTCATCCAGAAGTTAATGATATGGAATAATATCAAGTTTTTAACAATTTTAATTGGTTGCACTTTGAAATCTTTCTGGAAACTTTTTCTGTTAAACCATTCATTTTTCATCGGCCAGCTTCATAATGTTTGCAAGAATGTAGCATCCAAAGATTTTAGTTTTCTGCAAAAATATTTAAATTTAGTGACTTTAACATGTTGATTTGATTTTTCATATTGACTTACCAATTATTATAAACTATTTGAAACAGTTCCAGTTAATTGTCCAACATTTTTTCATCGGTCAGCTTTTTAATGTCTTCAAGAACGTAGAATCCATAATTGTAGTTTTCGGCAAAGAGATATACATTTAGTGACTTCCTTAAAATTTTATTTCATTTTTTGTTTTCACTTACCTATTATTATAAATAAACTATTAAACTATTGCTATTAATCCGTCACCTACCACTGCGACCGGTGTTAGGTTACTAAATGTTGTGCTGCAATTTGCAGTGTTACGAGTCATTAGTTGTACAGCGCATGATGTTGTTGAGGATGATAAACAAAACGTTGGCATTGAGTGGCTGCAGTTCCTTACTGCTAACGTATGGTTGTGGCATACTGCTAGGGTGGACTGTTCGAGGTGAAGCATTTGATGGCCCTGAGCTACTGGTAAAATGATAATTTTCTTACATCTGAACTTAGGAATAGGATAACGAATTAGGAAATATATTACATTACTACATTGCAAAATTTTAATTTTAGCTATGGTCATAACATCAGATACAGAGAGGTTTGTGGAGTGTTCTTTTTTTATGATAGAATTTATTTCATTGTTGTCTAAAAGGATAGGGTTCAGAACTCCGATTTTTGCGAAAGTAATTGAGGTAATTATACCATCTAGTTCTGTTATTATTGCCCTGTTTCTAGCTAAAAGAAGGTCATAAAGATTTCCAGAATTCTTTTATTTTTGTTTTTGCGTTCTCAAAATTTTATCTACTGTATCAGTGAGACTATTAATTTCCTTTTGCAACTCAGTGTTGATAGTAAACTGTCTGTCTTGGGAGTCAATTAGGTTTTCCGCTGTATTTCTTAATCTGTCAAAGTCGTCATGATCCGGGGTCCCAGCGATGTATTTTAGGACCGTCCCTATCGCATTCAGGCTTCTCGCTTGCCTATGATGAGTATTTACTGTGTTTATTAATCTACTTATCTGAGCTATGTCTGCCTGTAGTAGTTTCTTCATATGTGACAGGGGAAAGTGGTTCATAGCGTCGGCTGTCTCGTCTCTAAGCTGCCCGTATAGGGTTAGATTAGTAACACGCTTGATATATCCAAAATTTTCCCAAATTACCAAGTCGCCGCCTGATACAGGAATGTATTTCGCATTTGAATAGTCTATTAACCGTCCAGTTGTTGTTGACACCCAGACGGCTATAACTGATATTAAAACAATTCTGAAAGTAAAAGTGGAACCTTGTTCAATTCATGATATAGGTATTATGTTATGTCTTCGTTATGATACAAGAGATTTCAGCGCAAGTTGTCTTTATGGACCCTCCTCCCTCTTATGAGAACGGTTGTACCTAGATCTTTTCCAACCTCTTCCTCGGTATAAAGAGGTGTAAGTTTATTTCCTAACCTTTTGTTATTTTTTACAAGAACTTTTTCTCCTACGGCAAACTCTCTATCTTACCTTCCTTATTGTGCGTAATTAATTCCTTATTCTGAGCAGTTTTTAGACGTGAAGAAATTTCCGTGTTATCACCTGTGGAATGAAAGATGTCAATAGGTTTCATTCCAGTCGCCGTATGAATAGATCTATTATATTCAATTGTGGCCAATTGGATCGTCTCCTCGATATCATCTAAACCTTTGTCAATTTTGAGGCAGCGCGATATTTCCAGCAGTATACTGTGGAATCGCTCTACCTGTCCGTTAGACGTACTGTGTAGTGGTAGGGCGTTCGTGATGTCGATATTGAAAGTATTTTTAAGCGTAGTCTTGACAGAGTGCGAGTTAAGAGATTTCTCGTTATCACAATAAATAGTTTCCGTGTTGCAAGTCAAGAAATACTTCGACCCCGTAGAAAAAATGTCAACGTGGAGGATTTCTCCACAATATGACGGTATGGGTGTTTGAGCAATGATTTGCTTCACAGCACACGCGGCAGTTTGCTACAAGTTGTTTAGTTTTCTTTTCAATTTTCGGGAAGAAATAATCTTGTAGTTCTGCTTCACGTTTTCTTGTGCCACACGGTGTGCTCGATTATGTTCGGTGGCAATTATTTCTTGTTGCTCATTTGGGTCCGTAATGTCGATGACTAGCTTATCTGTGTGCCTGAATTTCACCGTTGGAAAAAGTTCTACCAATCTATGCTGGAATCGTGCCAACGTGTGCAGGTCACATCGAAGGGCATTCACAACGTCTACTTTCACAGCCTCCTGCAGATGTCTAATCAAATCGTCTTCGGTTCTGAACGTAATCAAATGTCTCGTTTTTTGCCAAAAATTATAAACGTTTTCCTCTGAGGTTCTACGTCATCTTCGATAAGTATTTGGTTACGGAAACAATGCACCGTTTCTGTGCTCATATTCATGTGCTGCCTGGAAAGCGCGTCGGCCACCACGTTTTCCTTTCCTGGCTTACAAATCAGCTTTGCATTACATTCGTCTATAAAAGCCTTCCATCGCTTGATTTTGGAGTTTGGATTTCTATCCGAAACTGCAAATGTAAGCGGTTGATGGTCCGTAAAAACGTTTATTTTTGATACACCGTAAAGATAGTTCCTGAGTGTCTTCAACGCCCAGACAATGGCTAGTAACTCACGTTCGTTAGTAGCGTAATGTTCTTTGGTCCTGGACAATGTACGAGATATCATCGTGATAGGTTTACCCTCCTGTGAAAGGACGCCCCCTATGGCATGAGAGGAAGCGTCCGTTGTCAAATCGAATGGCTTCTGAAAATTTGGGTATGACAACGTGACGTCGTCAGACGCCATTATCTCTTTTATTTCATTAAAGGCCCTTTTCTGCTCAATGGTCAAATAAAGTTTGATTTTTTCGACTGTGTCGCAGTTACTAGGCCGTATTCTCCCCTAAGAACGTTCGAAAGCGGTTTCGCAATCTTGGCGAAGTCCCGAATGAAGCAGCGATGGTATCCTGCCAACCCAAAAATGACCTTAGGCCTCTTAGAGAGACAGGTTCAGGGAAATTTGTAATTGTATCGACATTTTCTGCACACGTTTTAATTCCCTTTTGTGACACTATGAAGCCTAAAACTCGACATCTGTTTGAAAAAATTTCGATTTTTCTGCCGAGACTCTCATATTGGCGTCAAACAAACTTCTTAACACTACTTCCACATCTCTCAGGTGTTCCTACTCGCCTTTCGAAAATATGATTACATCGTCTACGTAGACGAAGCACCTCCTCCCGATGTGTTCTCTTAACACGTCATCTATCGCCCTTTGGAAGATACTTGGGGCATTCTTTAGCCTGAAGGCAAGTCTGCAAAATTCATATTTACCATTTTTCACCGAAAACGCAGTTTTTCCCTATCTGATTCTGACAACAGAATTTGATGGAAACCTGACTTAATAACAAGTCAATCCCACGGCGGCGGGTTCTACGCACCGGATTGACCCGATGGATACCAGCCATCGGCCAGCGGCTGCCACCTCAGTGTACGTGTTGTCTCGTCCATTTTTTCGTGTTGGAGAAGGTGCATCCCGGGGAGCCTTCTCCGCCTGCTTTTGGTCCGAGCCGGGATAGAGGAAAACCCCGGACCATGGTACTGTGCCGTCTGCCGAAATCGAATTCACCATCGCTCGGTTTCGGTGAGGTGTAACCGGTGCATGGAATGGGTGCACTTCCGGAATTGCTCCGGCCTAACATCGCTGCGGGAGTATAGTCAAACTGACTTCGTGGCAGGATGCTGTGCCAATGACAGCAGCAGTGGGTCATCTGATTATGTGACCCCACCGACTTCTCCCGCACAACAATATTCTCCGCCGCAGCATCTTACACCGAATATTGTTGTACCAGTTCCGGAGAGTGCATCATTTTTGCAATTTAATTGCAACGGGCTCCGTGGTAAGATTAGTGAGATCGTAGACTTTATGAATCGGAAAAGGATAAGGGTCGCGGCGATCCAGGAAACAAAGCTGAATCCCACCTGCAGCCTACGACATTGTGATGGGTACAATGTCCTACGGAAGGATCGCACAAGAAATGGAGGTGGTGGCCTGGCTTTCATATTACACCGTTCCGTGCAGTATAGACCTATCACGCTTGTGCTAGACACTAATGACCCGTACATGGAATGTATGGGGGTAGCAGTTAAGTGTGGGGCTGCCGAGATAGAGCTATACAATGTGTACATACCGCCGGTTGGTAGCTGTGCTCCTGGTTATAGCCCAAACATTGAGTGGTTGTTGAGCGGGCATAACCGATTGGTTCTAGGAGATTTTAATGCCCACCATGAACTCTGGCATTCTCTCCTGGGTAATGACCAGAGGGGCATAGCTTTGGCAGAGCAGATAGACGACTCCACATTTTGCACGGTGAACGAAGAGGCCCCCACGAGAATTATGGGTGACTGCAGCAGTTCGCCAGACTTATCGTTAGCATCGCCTGGTCTGATAAATGACGTCTCCTGGCAACCCGTCATTTCATTGGGTTCGGACCACCTCCCCATAATTCTCACCATCAACCGACCCTCCGATTTCATAACCTCTGAACGCCGGACGTTTATTAATCAAAAGAAAGCCAACTGGGAAGGCTTCAGAGAATACACCGATCGCCGCTTCAGTGAGCTCCCGTCCCCCTCACATGTTCATGTTGCCCAGAGGGAGTTCCGGGACATCATCAACGCAGCAGCCGCTCGCTTCATACCCGCTGGTCGAATTGCCCAGGTGAGGCCCAACTTCCCAGCCGAAGCGGCGGGACTCGCAGACGAGCGTGATGAACGCCGTCGTGCTAACCCTGCTGATCCTAGAATCAGAGAACTAAATCTAGAGATTAGTAAGATAGTCGACGAGCACAAGCGGAACACTTGGTTAGAGCACCTGAAGCAATGTAACTTAGGAACAGGAACTGGTAAATTGTGGTCAACAGTTAGAGCCCTCTCGAACCCCTCCACAAGGGATGATGGGATTTCAGTCACATTTGGCGACGTGACTGTGACTGATCCGAAGAGGTGCGCCAAATACTTCAACCGACAGTTTGTCGAGCATCCCGAGAGTGATAGAGCGAAAAGGAGAGCCACCCGTCGTGTACGTGGTCTCCGAGCCGATGACACACCACAATTTACTGCAGTCGAAGTTACCAATGTCATCAACAGCGCGAAACCATCTAAGGCGCTGGGCCCTGACGGAATTTCAATGCTAATGCTGAAGCATCTGGGAATACTGGGAGTTGAGTACCTGACCAGACTCGTCAATTTGTCTTTGGAATCACACATTATACCCGATGTCTGGAAAATGGGAAGGGTGATTCCACTACTGAAACCGGGCAAAGATTCGAGCAAAGGTGAATCGTACAGACCGATATCCCTTCTGTCGCCAGTAGCCAAGACACTTGAGGCATTACTCCTCCCCAGCCTTGTGGAGAATTTTCCAGCTGCCCACCATCAACATGGATTCCGTAAGGTACATAGTACGACAACAGCCTTACATGCCATTTCGACACATATTAATAAGGGACTTAACCAGCCCAGGCCGTGTCACAGGACGGTCCTCGTGGCGCTTGACCTATCGAAAGCATTCGATACGGTCAACCATGCCACATTATTTGAGGACATCGAGAATACGTCCCTACCGGCAGGAGCGAAGCGTTGGGTGCTGAATTATATGTGTGGACGCCAGTCGTACGTGGAATTCAGGGACAGAAAGTCAAGACCGCGTAGAGTTAAACAGGGAGTTCCCCAAGGTGGGGTGATATCTCCGGCACTGTTTAACCTCTACATGTCCTCGATTCCACCCCCTCCTGACGGCGTCGAGATTGTATCATATGCGGATGACTGTACAATCTTGGCATCTGGGCCCAATGTTGATGACATTTGCGATCGGTTGAACGTCTACATAGCTAATCTTACCAGTTATTTCACTGCGAGAAACTTGAGGATATCCCCCACCAAATCCTCAGCCACACTATTTACTACATGGACGGCAGAAGTGCGCAGGCAGTTGAATATCAGAGTCGATGGAGTAATAATTCCGACCACAAATTACCCCAAGATTCTTGGGGTCACATTCGACAGCCTTTTTAGGTCATCTGCCCATGCCACTGCAATTTGTAATAAGCTCCGTGGTAGAAACAAGGTCCTCAAGTCACTAGCCGGCAGTACTTGGGGTGCGGACAAAGAAACCTTGCTAACTACTTATAAGGCAATTGGCCGGTCAGTGGTAAACTATGCAGCGCCAGTGTGGACACCGCAGACCAGTGATACGCAGTGGAATAACATACAAACCTGCCAGAACGCTGCTCTTAGAACTGCGACTGGGTGTCTCCGCAGCACACCCCTGGATCACCTTTATGTGGAGACAAAGATCATCCCTGTGCGAAGACACAACTACATGTTGTCAAAGCAGTATCTCCTGGGTTGTTATCGCAGTAATCATCCAAACCACCATCTTATGGATACACAACCACCACCCAGGAACGTAAGGGTTGATATACATAATCTAGAGCGCGAGATCCAGCGCTATAAAAGAGAGCCTCTAGATCAAGCAGCGTACCAGGCAGGTTTGAACAGGATTCATGAGGATACTGTAGCTGAAGCGGTGAGAAGCTACAAGGTTAATCCTGTTCTTGGAGTCCGACCACCGCCCATAGCACCGGAGGAAAGAGACCTCCCACGGCAGACTAGGGTAGTTTTGGCCCAATTAAGATCAGGCAAGTGCAGCCGCCTCAATTCCTACTTATCGGTGATTGATAGCAGCGTAGCTGACGTTTGTCCAATTTGCAACCAAGGGCCCACACGACACGCGTCATCTTTTCTCTTGCCCAGCCAAACCAACCCGACTTACCACCAGATCACTCTGGACACACCCCATCTTAGTCGCAGAGTTCCTTGATCTGCCAACAAGCTGATGTACCAAGCGTATAACATGAAATGGATGAGATCACAATAAACTGTTACAACAACAACAACAATAACAAGTGTTGTGAAAAATGTACTACCACCAAGATTTGATAAGGTTTCTGCGATATCTGGAATTGGGTACCGATCGCCGATTGTCTTCTCATTAAGCTTGCGGAAGTCTATCACTAGTCGCTTTTTCTCTTGTCCATTTTCATCCAGACCCTTTTTTTCACTACCCATACTGGGTTATTATATGGAGATATAGATTTTCGGATGATTCCATTTGAAATCTGAAACGCCGAGTGGGTACGGGTATAACCTTAAGTACACAGGGTCCTCATTCTCCGTACGAATCGTCGCGACCACATTCGTATTATATGGAAGTGCCTCATTAAGATCTGCAAATACCCCATTTACATTGGCAATCATTTTGAAAAATGCATCTTTAAGTCGGTTCGGAACAGATTTGGCTTGTATTTGCATGAAATGATGGAATAAAGTAATGTGGGAAATGGTTGGTTGGTAGAATTCACAGGTAGAAATATGCAGATATTGTAACTCGTGTGGAGTTTTAAGTTACTTATATATATATATATATATATATATATATATATATATATATATATATATATATATATATATATATATATATATATATATATATATATATATATATATATATATATATATATATATATATATATATATATATATTATATATATATATATATATATATATATATATATATATATATATATATATATATATATATATATATATATATATATATATATATATATATATATATACCCAGAAAACAAATTCGTTGCCTCAACCGAATTATTTGCCCACCGAAAGCAGGTGGTTCCATCAACTATCAATGATATCTGCCAGCACAACTAATATTTGGCAATTGTACCTGCATGGTAGAATGTTGGATCAACTTTGCATTGGTTGTCGCAATCTCAAATTAATTGTTTTCTTTGTTGGTGCAACCGCCCTCGCTTTTCTTTTATTATTATCCTAAATTCCAATATTAAATAAAATGGCAGATTATATTGAGATTTGTTACGTGTACCCTTTTGCGACTATGTATATTTATATTTTATTATATGGACATATATTTTATATATATATATATATATATATATATATATATATATATATATATATATATATATATATATATATATATATATATATATATATATATATATATATATATATATATATATATATATATATATATATATTATATATATATATATATATATATATATATATATATATATATATATATATATATATAATATATATATATATATATATATATATATATATATTTTTTATTATATGGACACCGGCTAGCCTTGTCGCCATCTCTGGGGGAGTCCCATCCCAATATCCCAGTCCAGGCCCGTATACAATAAATAAAAGTCCTAACTCACAAACAAACACACAAACACCACAGTCACATTCCATTTTCGTCTTGAAGGTCGCCTTATGTCCTTCGGCCGCCCGCCTTACCTTGGTCACTATGTCCTGTTTCCTTTTACCATGA